>NC_083572.1:26485466-26785466 GCF_027579695.1 Neoarius graeffei
GAGCCCTGACTTCAACACAGGGACTGATTTAGCCTTGATATTAGGTCTTGACTAGGGATACAGTCAAAATGTCCAGGTGGGAGTCAATGCTCGTCAATGGAAGATATTTTTTAATTAAAAAACTGCAGGCACCCTGCCTTGTTTAAATTTTATTTTACTTTTCATTTATACACAGCCATCTACAAGGACAGGGGGATAGTGTTCCTTTAGACATGTATGTAAACCAACCAACCTACCTACCCACCCAATCAGGGTCTCAAACTCAAATTCTGCCCAGGCCACATCAGCATTTTTGTGAGATCCCAAAGAGCCATAATCAAAGGGTGTGTGTTGGGTGTATGTGCATGTTACATCACCTGAAAAAACATGAGATGGGAGTTCATGAGGTTTACAATGCAGTTTTGTGCATAATAGAAACAATATTTAAAAAAATGACAAAACACAATTGCAAGTGATCTGTTTCTCCATTAAGTGATGTTATGCGAGTAAAGCTGGGTTTTATCCTTTTGCAATAGCTTCTCCTCTCGTGATAGCTTTGAGAGTACTCTCTCTCCAAAAAGGCAAAGTTTCCATTTGCAAATGTCATTTTTCACATTTAGACTTAAATGTGAAAAATGTGCTTCCATTTCACTTTTGCAAAATATTGCTTTATTGAGTCATCCAAAAACCCACCTCATGCAAGCATAAAAACTTTTTTTTGCAATATTTGACTGTTCCCCCCCAAGATTGTGGGTTTCCATTACTAATTTTTTAGTTCATTATTACAATTTGCACATTAAGCAGCTTAATGGAAACATGGCTCATGTTTTCAGGTGAAATAATTGTATTTTTAAGAGGCTGTGGTCACCTTAAATGGGCTTGATTGGATGCAGTCAAAACAAGGAAAATGCTGCCTCAGGATGAACTAAACACTGAGGCATCAAGGACTGTTTGAAACAGATCAAGCTCTCGTTTCCTGTCTTCTAAGACGCCTTCAAACTGCTCTCAGCCAAAAGCAGCATCGATGTATCCTCAGTGCTGCCTATTACCCATAAATCTGTGTGGCAGCTCCCTCAAGCAATGGAAAAAATATAAAAAGACGGCAGACTAAATTTCACAAAAAAAAAGTGGTCATATATAAATAAAAGTTTTTAAGCTTAGATTTTTCTGAAATGGTACCTAGAAATAAACATTATACTATCTTATAACCCTGTGATTGTAACCAAATAAATTAGTTTGATTTTGTAAAGGTTTGGATTGGGCAAGGAGGATGGAGACAGGCGCTACAGTTCAAGGTGTGCTTTTTTTTGGTAACTTTTCAATGAATATTAAAAACACACTCTCCACACGTGTTGAGGGAACACATCTATCTATCTATCTATCTATCTATCTCTCTCGTTACTGGCTATCTGAAATACACACAGAGATGCACCTTAATAAACAGCCAGTAATTAGGCACAGGTGTAACTTGTAACTTAAGATGCGCTATCCCCGCATTTCTGGTTGGGTGAACACTGCGTGCGTCTGGCTGCTGCTACTCTCCGGTGTTTTTCACAACTGTTTTTTGTTTTGGGGAACTCTTAGGATCACTTTCACCTTTACTATCTGGTGTTTTGCTGAACTTTTACTGATACTTTAGACTAAATTGCTGCTATTGCTGATGTTTACTGGACTGTACATTTGCTCTGCCAGTTTACTACTGTCTGTCTCCTAGCACACCTGCTTCTCACCTGTATGAGCCCTCTTCCTTCTCCTTCACAGTGACTACACCTGTGGTGAGTGTGTCTTTACCCTCTTGCCTTGTTGTTGTTGCCAGTGTGTTTCTGAGGTAAGCATATTAAACTTGTGTTGCGTTGGGAGTTTGGTTGGCTAACATGCAGCGTTAGCATGGTGTTATTTACGTGACAGTTCTACCATCTGGCATTTGTATTAAAGCCTTCTCAGTCCACCTTTTCATGCTCTGGTGTTGTGCTGTGCACTTTTTTTTTAACACCATCTGGCAATGCAGCCTTTATACACCTTGGCTGATCTCAAACGTCACGCCCCCCTGAACTCGGTGTCTTATAACCTGTGCCACTCACTTGGAATTATTCGTCGCCCATGTTACATACACCGCTCCAAAAAAGGACTGCCACTTATCTACAGATGTGACGCTCAAATTCCAACTCTATGTACTTATGCTTGTTGACCCCTGAAGAAAGCCAGCAGATGAAGAAATCATGACCATCTTCGTTGTATTCCTATACTGACTGCTCCTTCTCTAATTCGTCATTACTTTAATATCGGCCACTTGAATGCACAATCCATTGCTAATAAAACCTCATTAAATCAATGACCTCATCCTCCAGAAGAAAATGGACATGCTTTGTCTCTCTGAAACCTGGCAACAACCTGGTGAATGAATACACTTAAACTTGCTGACTCCCCCTGGTTATTCTTGCTTATCTAAACCCAGATCAGTAGGGAGAGGGGGTGGGTTGGCTGTTGTGTATCGCTCGGATCTGACTGTTAAAGAACTAACACTATTCAGTGTGACATCTTTTGAATACGTTGCTTTAAAGATTTTCAACTCCTCCTCTAATGCTGTTGTTAGTTTATTGGCCTCCTAAACCATTCAATTCAGATAAAAAACTGGCAGATGAACTCCTTACAGTTATCTCACCTCTTTGTCCTGCTGTAATTATGCTTTGTGACTTTAACATCCATGTTGATACCAAATGTCCTTACACCTCCGAGTTCAATTCTGTTTTGGATTGTTTTAACTTGACGCAGCATGTTGACTTCCCCACCCACAATCAAAGTCACACTCTTGACCTGCTTTGTTCCACTGGTCTAAATGACATCTCTGTCTCTGTTATCTCTGATCATAAGCTCATTGTATGCAGCTTTCATACTACCGTTCCTCCTTCCGCCTTTAAGAAAACGTCTGTCACCTACCGCAATATTAGGTCTATTATTGTTTGGTCATGTAGATCAAACAAAGATGATACTTGTATAGAAGCAGCAAAGAGGTTGTGGTTACAACCTCTTTGCTGCTTCTATACAAGTATCATCCTTGTTTGATCTACATGATGAGCTTCTCCTCCACTGACAATCTGGTTGCCATTTATCATTATAAATGGCAACCACATTATAAATGGAAACACTCTTTCTAGCTTGTTGGATGACTTAGCCCCTGTAAAGAATAGGCTTGACCCTGTCACCCGCACCTGTCCCTGGTTCACTCCTGAGCGCAGAGTAATGAAGGCCACTGGCTGACGTCTTGAGTGCTTGCATAAGAAAACCGGTCTTACTGTCCACTCGTTGCTCTACACTGAGCACATTCATAAGTCTAGGGATGCCTTAAATGCTGCCCATTCTAACTACTACTCATTAATCATACAGTGCCTTGCAAAAGTATTCATACCCCTTGAACTTTTTCACATTTTTCCACCTTACAACCACGAACTTAAAAGGTTTTATTGAGATTTTATGTGATAGACCAACACAGAGTAGCACATAATTGTGAAGTGAAATGAAAATGATAAATGGTCTTCAAAATTTTAAACAAATAAAAATCTGAAAAATGTGGTGTGCATTAGTATTCAGCCCCCTGTACTCTGATACCTCTAAATACAATCCAGTGCAATCAACTGCCTTCAGAAGTCATCTAATTAGTTAATAGAGTCCTACTGTGTGTAATTTACTCTCAGCATAAATACACTTGTTCTGTGAAGGCCTCAGTGGTTTGTTAGAGAACAGTGAAGAACAAACAGCATCATGAAGACCAAAGAACTCACCAAACAGGGCAAGGATAAAGTTCTGGAGAAGTTTAAAGCAGGGTTAGGTTATAAAAAAATATCCCAAGCTCTGAACATCTCAAGAAGCACTGTTCAATCCATCATTCAAAAATGGAAAAAGTATGGCACAACTGCAAACCTACCAAGACATGGCCGTCCACCTAAACTGACAGAGCGAGCAAGGAGAGCACTGGTCAGAGAAGCAGCCAAGAGGCCCATGATCACTCTGGAGGAGCTGCAGAAATCCACAGCTCAGGTGGGAGAATCTGTGCACAGGACAACTAAGTCATACACTCCACAAATCTGGCCTTTTTGAAAGAGTGGCAAGAAGAAAGCCATTGCTGAAAGACAGGCATAAGAAGCCATGTAGGGGACACAGCAAACATGTGGAAGAAGGTGCTTTGGTCAGATGAGACCAAAGTTGAACTTTTTGGCCTAAATGCAAAGCGCTATGTGTGGCGGAAAACTAACACTGCTCATTACCCTGCACACACCATGCCCACTGTGAAACATGGTGGTGGCAGCATTATGCTATGGGGATGCTTTTCTTCAGCAGGGACAGGGAAGCTGGTCAGAGTTGATGGGAAGATGGATGGAGCTAAATACAGGGCAATCCTGGAAGAAAACCTGTTGGAGGCTGCAAAAGACTTGAGACTGGGAAGGAGATTCACCTTCCAGCAAGACAATGACCCTAAACATACAGCCAGAGCTGCAATGGAATGGTTTAGATCAAAGAATATTCATGTGTTAGAATGGCCCAGTCAAAGTCCAGACCTAAATCCCATTGAGCATCTGTGGCAAGACTTGAAAATTGCTGTTCACAGACGCTCTCCATCCAATCTGGCTGAGCTTGAGCTATTTTGCAAAGAAGGATGGGCAAAAATTTCAGTGTCTAGATGTGCAAAGCTGGTAGAGACATACCACAAAAGACTTGCAGCTGTAATTGCAGCAAAAGGTGGCTCTACAAAGTATTGATGCAGGGGGGCTGAATACTAATGCACATCACATTTTTCAGATTTTTATTTGTTTAAAATGTTGAAGACCATTTATCATTTTTGTTTCACTTCACAATTATGTGCTACTCTGTGTTGGTCTATCACATAAAATCTCAATAAAAAACTTTTAAGTTTGTGGTTGTAAGGTGGAAAAATGTGAAAAAGTTCAAGGGATATGAATACTTTTGCAAGGCACTGTAAGCGGTTCTAAGTCTAGGCCAAAAATATTGTTTAGGACTGCTGATAAACTTCTCAAACCTCCTGTGGCAGCCTGTCCCAAGACAGCTGAACAGTGTCAGGCTTTCTTAAATTTCTTTGAAGACAAAATTAACCGGGCGGCACGGTGGTGTAGTGGTTAGCGCTGTCGCCTCACAGCAAGAAGGTCCGGGTTCGAGTCCCGTGACCGGCGAGGGCCTTTCTGTGTGGAGTTTGCATGTTCTCCCCGTGTCCGCGTGGGTTTCCTCCGGGTACTCCGGTTTCCCCCACAGTCCAAAGACATGCAGGTTAGGTTAACTGGTGACTCTAAATTGACCGTAGGTGTGAATGTGAGTGTGAATGGTTGTCTGTGTCTGTGTCAGCCCTGTGATGACCTGGCGACTTGTCCAGGGTGTACCCCGCCTTTCGCCCGTAGTCAGCTGGGATAGGCTCCAGCTTGCCTGCGACCCTGTAGAAGGATAAAGCGGCTAGAGATAATGAGATGAGACAAAATTAACCAAATTTACCAGTGCTTTCAACCTACTGCTCTATTTTTCTTGCCTTAGTTTAGGGCCTCCTCCGGGCCCTAAACTCACCCACTTCACAACTGTTGACTCCCTTTCTGTCTCTAATATCATCGCTAAGTCTAACTCCTCCTCATGTCAGCTTGACCCTGCCCCAACTCCTGTACCCAAGGCATGCTTCACAATCATCTGTGAACCAATTGCATTGCTGGTTAATTCATGCCTCACCTTTGGTATTGTTCCCACTGCCTTCAAAATGGCTGCAGTTACTCCCATTTTAAAGGAGCCTGATTTAGATCCAATCTCTCTGTTTAATTATCGACCGATCTTCAACCTCTGCTTTTTAGCAAAAATACTGGAAAGAGTGACTGCTTCACAACTTAATTCCTTTCTCATTGAAAACTATGTGTATGAGGCCTTTCAGTCTGGTTTCAGCACACATCACAGTACAGAGACTGCTCTTCTGCAAGTGGTAAATGACATCGTCCTGTCTGCTAATAGTGGTTCACTTAACACACTCGTCTCCTGTCTGTCAGATATTGGTATCACAGACATAGCCCTCCAATGGTTTCACAGTCCTACCTCACCAACAGATGACAGTTTGTCACACTGGGTTTACATAAGTCCTCCATGTCCCCTATTACTTGTGGTGTCCCCCAGGGGTCTGTTCTTAGGCCCCTCCTTTTCCTTATATACATCCTGCTCCTTCGCCAAATTATTCGTAACCATGGTCTTAACTTCCATTGCTACGCTGATGACACCTCAATGATTGTCTATTAGACTTAAAGTTGTGGATGTAGAATAATTTTCTAAAACCTAACACAGATAAAACAGAAATCATGCTCATTGGCTCCAAATCATCCATTTTCCAAATCCTCCAGTTTCAGTCTCAACATTGACAGTACATTTGTTAAATCTTCACCTGTTATAAACCTTGGAATATTGCTTGACCCCTCACTCAACTTTGATCCCCACATGCAAGTGGACATGTCCTTACTGTGCATATGACAATAAACACTTTGAACTATGAACATTAAATCCCTCACCAAGACTGCTTTCTTCCACCTCTGGAACACTGCCTGCCTTTGCCCCTTTCTTTACATTAGTGATGTTCAAACGTTGGTCCACTCCTTCAATTATGCCCCACCTAGATTACTGTAAACTCCCTTCTCATTGGCCTGCCTACTAAATCCCTTCAAAGATTACAATACATTCAGAACTCTGCAGTGAGACTCCTCACCCATACCAAACCATCTGCTCATATCACCCCCATTCTTTCTCAGCTTCACTGGCTACCTGTTCTGTCCAGAATTAAATATAAAAATCACACTACTCACCTTCAAAGCTCTCCATAACGTTGCTCCTTCTGAGACCTTCAGACCCCCTTATACTCCATCCCACTCTCTCAGATCCTCTAGCTATAATCTCCTTGCCGTTCCTTGCACTAGAGACTCTACCCTGGGTGGCAGGTCCTTCAGTGCCATGGCCCCCAAGCTCTGGAATTCCCGTGACTATTCTTCTCTTCCTTTCTTCAAATCTCATCTCAAAACCTCTCTGTTTCATGAACATTTCTCCACCAGTGCATAAACTCACCACTCTTTAGCAACTTTTATCATCCTCGCTGTCACATACCCCCACCGCCTGACTCAGGCCGGGGAGCTGTCTGGCCTGCAGCTGAACCCGACCCCCCAGGCAGGAGGAGAAGTAATCCGCCACTACGATCTACACCCCCGGCCTGTGGACGATCTCAAATTTTAAGGGCTGAAGGGCCCGATACCAATGAGTGATCGGTGCGATGGCATCCTTCATGTGGTGGAGCCACTGAAGCAGGGCATGGTCTGAACAGAAGGTGAACATGTGTCCTAGCAGGTAGTATTGGAGAGTGAGGACCACCCACTTGATGGCCAAACATTTCGCCTCATGGTGCTGTACTCTGACTCTTGCATGGAGAGCTTGCGGCTGATGTACAGCACCAAGCGCTCCTTCCCCTCCACCACCTGGGATAAAACAGCCCCCAGCCCTCTGTCCGATGCATTGGTCTATAAAACAAAAGGGAAAGAAAAGTCAGGAGAATGTAACAGCAGGCCCCCACACAAAATCACTTTTACCTGAGCAAAAGCCCATTCGCACGGCTCCGTCCTCTGGACCGGATCTGGTGCCACTTTTTTTAGTGAGGTCAGTCTCTGACCTATGTAAAGCGAGAGTCAGGGTGTTGATGTCCGTTGTCGTAGTGTGCATGCGCCAGTTCGCGTGCAGCCTGCGACGAATGCACCTGATCCTTTTTCTCTATTTTTCCTACTTGTCTTATCTTCATTTTTTTTTTTTGCTATTTTTCTCTGTTACCATAACACTATAATCAAACTGCAAGAGGGCTGCAAGAGTTTTGGTGTTTTTGCTTGCAGTCGCAAAACTTTTTTTCAGCGCAGTGATGCAACAACTACACACCACCCGCATTGTTTACACCAGGGATCAGCTGATCGAACTGAAGCCGGCTGCTCTAGCGACAAGACCGGAGGAGATCCCTGCGGTAATTTGGTGGAAAACGCAGAGGAAATGAGCAGCTACGGAGGAAGAGGGTGGCTTTGAGACAACGGAAGCTTATTGAAAAATCTTATAAGCCGTGTCTCCTCTCTATCATCATGGGGAACGTGAGGTCCCTCGAGAATAAAGTGGACGAGCTGATGGCACTGGCCCAGAGTCAGACGGAGTATCGGGAGTGCAGTTTAATGTGCTTTGTGGAGACATGGCTGCACTGGGATGTTCCCGATGACAACGCTACAATCAAGGGCTTTCACACGGCACACGGTGCGGGCGGACAGAGACTGCGCCAGGAGCAATAAGCGCAAAGGGGGAGGGCTTGCCATTCTTGTGAACAACCGGTGGTGTAACCCAGCTCACATCACTGTAAAGGAGCGCATCTGCAGCCCAGATGTTGAACTGTGTGCTGTCGGACTTCGTCCATATTATCTGCCCAGGGAGTTTTCTAATGTTATCATGGTGGCTGTTTATGTTCCCCCCTCTGCAAACCCGAACACTGCTTGTGACACTATTCACTCTGCAATAGCCTGGCTACAGACTCAACACCCGAGTGCATTCATTGCTATCTCGGGTGACTTTAATCATGTTAATTTGGACAAAACACTTTCCACTTTCACCCAATTTATGTCCTACCAGAGAGGGAAGAACAAAAGACCTGCTGTATGCTAATGTTAAAGAGGATTACAGCTCTTCCCCCCTCCCCCCCACTGGGCAGGTCAGACCACAACCTGATTTAGCTCTCCCCTGCTATGTGCCTCTGGTGAAGAGACTGCCCACCACATCAAAGATAGTGAGGAGATGGACAGATGAGGCCAACCAGGCACTGCAGGGATGCTTCGAGGTGACAGACTGGCAGACACTGTATGAGCCCCACGGAGACGACATTGATGGGCTCACAGAGTGCATCACGGGATACATCAACTTCTGTGTGGACACCATTGTCCCAGCTAGGACTGCCAGCTGTTACCCCAACAACAAGCCGTGGGTAACGAAGGACATCAAAGCCCTCTTAAATGAAAAGAAGAGGGCTTTCAGAGCCGGCAACAAGGAGGTGGTGTGAGGAGTACAGCATGAACTGAGAGCAACGATCAGGGAGGCCAAGGAAAAGTACAGGAGGAAGTTGGAGTGGAAACTCCAACAGAACAACATGAGAGAGGTGTGGAGTGGAATGAAGACCATCACTAGTTACAAGCCAACCAACAATGAAGGAGTGGATGGCAATGTGGAAAGGGCGAATGAGCTGATGTTTACTTCAACAGATTTGATGGCGTGACCCCAACCCACCACCACCACTCTTCTGTGGGATGGCTACAACCACACACTTCATATTCTCTCCCCTCCCCCGCCTCTTATTGTCCAACCTCATCCCCATTTCAGGACCTCGCTCGCACCTCCTCAACAGACTCCCTGGCTGAGCACACACCCTCAAGAAACACCATCCCTCCCCCACCCGTGACCTTCACACTGATCATCAGCGAGGAGCAAGTGAGAAGACAGCTGAAGAGACTCCATGCAGGAAAATCACCAGGCCTAAATGGTGCTAGCCCCAGGGCCCTGAAGATCAAATCAAATCAAATCAAATCAAATCAAGTTTATTTGTATAGCGCTTTTAACAATAAACATTGTCGCAAAGCAGCTTTACAGAATTTGAACGACTTAAAACATGAGCTAATTTTATCCCTAATCTATCCCCAATGAGCAAGCCTGTGGCGACGGTGGCAAGGAAAAACTCCCTCAGACGACATGAGGAAGAAACCTCAAGAGGAACCAGACTCAAAAGGGAACCCATCCTCATTTGGGCAACAACAGACAGCCTGACTATAATATTAACAGTTTTAACAGGTATAACCCTCAACTGTCCTCATGGGGCCGTCCTTCACAGGAGCGGTGCGATAAAACTCCGACCAGACACAGGGCACCAGGATGGATCAAGCAGGTCCGAGGGGCAGAAGAGGCCAGCATCTCAATCCCAGGATCAACATGTAACTCAGAGGGACAGATTGGGGGGGGGAAGAGAGAGAGAAAGAAAACACGTTGTTAGGTATGCCCTAAAAATGACAAGTATTAAATCTGTGTGGTAGGCTCGCAGAGACGAGAGTCTTTACATCAGGCATAACACACAACAATGGCATGTTAATATGGTAAAATATATCATGACCTGCTCTGGCTGGATGCTTGATTGGGTGATGGGAGCACACTCCTCAGCAATGATGAGATGCAGATGGGACCCTTAGGGCTGGCCAAGACAATTCAGTTACATTTCACCAGGTCTGGGACATGCGACAGAATGTCTGACGGCCGATTCCCTGCAGGCTACGATAGCCAGTCGAGGTCTCCACCCTCTCCACCAAAAGATTTCCTGTTGACTCCATGTAACTCAGAGGGACAGATTTGGGGTGGGGGGGAGGGAAAGAAAACACAGGTGGTTAGGTATGCCCAATGTCACCTGAATAAGTAGGAACAGTATACATATTGCACCGAGTACAAGCAGGGACTCCGGCAACTAACTATGACAGCATAACTAAAAGGAGAGAGCCAGAAGGTAACACAGGCATGAGGGAGCCCCGGGACATAAAGCAGCCAGCCACTACACTGTCAACAAACTCGAGTGAGCAAGCGAGTGGGGACTGACAGCATCCATACATCCCAGTTTACCAAAACACTCTATGTCTGAGGACCCTCCAGATCTACTCCTTTACCTCATAAACACCATTAACAAAAGGCTTGACTAAACAGATATGTTTTCAGCCTAGACTTAAATGCTGAGACTGTGTCTGATTCCCGAACACTACTTGGAAGGCTGTTCCATAACAGTGGGGCTTTGTAAGAAAAGGCTCTGCCCCCTGATGTAGCCTTCACTATACGAGGTACCAGCAGATAGCCTGCACCTTTTGATCTAAGTAGGCGTGGCGGGTCATAGAGGAGCAGAAGTTCACTCAGGTACTGTGGTGCGAGACCATTTAGTGCTTTAAAGGTCAATAGTAGTATTTTATAATCAATACGAAATTTGATTGGGAGCCAATGCAGTGTGGATAAGACAGGCGTGATGTGGTCATATTTTCTAGTTCTAGTAAGGACTCTTGCTGCTGCATTTTGAACTAACTGGAGCTTGTTTATGCACTTATTGGAACATCCAGACAGTAAGGCATTACAATAATCCAACCTGGAGGTAACGAAAGCATGGACTAGTTTTTCTGCATCATGCAATGACATTAAATTTCTTATCTTTGCAATATTTCTGAGATGAAAGAAAGCTATCTGGGTGATGTTATCAATGTGAGTTTCGAATGAAAGACTGGGGTCAATAATCACTCCGAGGTCTTTTACTGCTGCATGTGAAGAAACAGAAAGGCCATCCAGAGTTACTGTGTAATCAAAAAACTTACTTCTAGCTGTATGTGGTCCTAGTACAAGTACTTCAGTCTTGTCAGAGTTAAGCAGAAGGAAATTAATAAGCATCATTCCTCAATTCTATTAAGCTGGTGTCTCTCATCAGGTTTTGCAGAGACATACAACTGTGTGTCATCAGCATAACAGTGGAAACTAATACAATGTTTACGAATAATATCGCCCAGAGGTAACATATATAGAGAAAAAAGCAGTGGACCCAAGACAGAACCTTGTGGAACACCAAACTTTACCTCGGTACGTCTAGAAATATCACCATTTATATCAACATACTGATAACGATCAGTTAGATAAGACCTGAGCCAGGAGAGGGCCGTTCCCTTAACTCCCACAACATTTTCTAGTCTATCCAGAAGAATGGAATGATCAATGGTATCAAATGCTGCACTAAGGTCAAGCAACAGAAGTAGCGAGACACAGCCCTGATCAGACGCCAACAGTAGGTCGTTTACTACTTTAACCAGTGCTGTCTCTGTGCTATGATGAGGTCTAAATCCTGACTGATACATTTCATGGATGTTATTCCTATGTAAATATGAGCATAACTGCTGTGCCACAGCTTTTTCAAGGATCTTGGAGATAAAGGGGAGGTTTGATATTGGCCGATAATTGGACAGCTGACAGGGATCAAGGTCAGGTTTTTTAATCAGGGGTTTGATAACTGCTAGTTTAAAGGATTTGGGTACATAGCCAATCGTAAGAGAAGAATTTATTATTTTTAGAAGCAGTTCAATTACTCCAGGCATTATCTGTTTGAATAGATGTGTCGGTAAGGGATCTAGTACGCAAGTTGAGGCTTTTGATGTAGAGATTAATGAAAGTAATTCAGTTTCTTTGAGGGGAGTAAAACATTCTAACTGATGATCTGATACAGTTATATTGTTAACTACAAGGTCACTTTCATTGTCTAACCTTAAACTAGTAGTTTGAATTTTTTGTCGGATATTCTCAATTTTGTCATTAAAAAAATTCATGAAGTCGTTGCTACTACATACTGCAGGTGTGCATGTGTTGATAGTGGACTTATTCCTGGTTAATTTTGCTACAGTATTAAATAGGAATCTAGGATTATTTTTGTTATCTTCTATTAGGGAGGAGAAATATGTTGATCTCGCAGCACTAAGAGCTTTTCTATACTTCAGGAAGCTCTCCTTCCAAGCTAATTTGAATACTACCAATTTTGTTTGACGCCATTTACGTTCCAATTTTCGAGTGGTCTGTTTTAATGTGTGAGTGTCATCATTATACCAGGGTGCTAATTTTTTGTCTCTGACCATTTTCCTTTTTAGAGGAGCTACATTATCTAAAGTATGGCGGAATGTTGACTCTAAGCATTCAGTTGCCTGATCAAGTTCTGCAGGGGCTGACAGTGACCCAATCAAAGTTGACAGCTCTGGGAGATCATTTATAAAGCTCTGTGCAGTAGTTGACGTGAAAGTACGTTTAATACAGTAGCGTGGTGAGGTGCATATATTATTACTCAGACATATTTTGAATGAGATGAGACAATGATCTGAGATAACTTCAGACTGTGGAAGTATGACTATATTGTCTACGTTTAATCTGAATGTTAGTATAAGATCAAGGGTGTGACCACCATTATGGGTCGGTCCTATGACATTCTGCTTAATCCCGACTGAATCTAAGATGGACACAAACGCTGTTTTTAAAGGGTCTTCTGGGTTATTGAAATGAATATTAAAATCTCCGACAACTAAAGCTTTGTCTAAGGAAATAACCAGATCTGAGATAAAATCTGTAAATTCAGAAAGAAACTCAGAATATGGCCCCGGGGGCCTGTAAATAATAAGCAATGGAATTAACTGGGTAGACTTATTTTTCGAGGCTACATACATTATATGAGTATGAAGAACTTCAAATGTATTAAATTTATAACCAGGTTTGTGTGTTACACCTAGATAATCGTTATAAATAACCGCGACGCCTCCTCCTCTGCCAGTTAGACAAGGCTGGTGTATATAACTGTATCCAGGAGGACTCGCTTCATTTAATGCTATATATTCATTTGGCTTAATCCATGTTTCTGTTAAACACAGTACATTAAACTCCTGATCAGTAATGAGTTCATTAACCATTAGCGCTTTAGATGTAAGAGATCTAATATTTAATAGCCCCACCTTTAGATCAAAGGTGCTGGCAGCAGCTGTACAGTCAGTATGATCTAATTTTATATTGATTAGGTTACTGGAACAAACTCTCTGAAAATTTCTACCTTTTTGTTGAGCTCGGGGAACAGACACAGTCTCGATGTAGTGGGCCCTGAGTGACGACTCTGTGCAGCTAGCAGACAGTCGGTTTAGCCTGTTCATCTGCTCCCTGGCCTTGGCTCTGGATTGTCAGAAATTAACTAGGCCTGTTCTGAGACTATGACCTATGCTGCAGGAAATGAGAGCAGCACCTTCCTGAGTGGGATGGATACCGTCCCGCCCTAACAGGCCAGCAGTGCCCTCAAAATTAGCCCAATTATCTATAAAGCCCACACTGTTTTCAGAGCACCACCTGGACAGCCAGCAGTTCAGCGACCATAACCTGCTGTAAGCTACATTGCCACGCCGCATTGGGATGGGGCCAGAGCATACTACAGCATCGGACATCGCCTTCGCTAATTTAAACACCTCTACAAAGTTACTCTTAGTAACCTCAGACTGACGAAAGCGTATATCATTAGCTCCTGCATGGATAACTATTGGCCCTTTTCCACTACCCTTTTTCAGCTCACTTCAGCTCGCTTCAGCTCACTTCAGCCCGACACGGCTAGCGTTTCGACTATCAAAAAACAGCGCGACTCAGCTTGCTTCAGCCCTGCTTAGCCCCTAAAACTCGCACGGTTTTGGAGTGGGGCTGAAGCGAGCCAAAGCGAGCCGAGTGAGGCTGGGGGCGTGAGGAGACACTCCCCTGTGCACTGATTGGTGAGGAGGAGTGTCCTCACATGCCCACACACGCCCCGCGAGCATGCTGGGATCTGTAAACACCGCAAACCCGGAAGGAGAAGAATTACGAATTACGAGAATTTCTGAAGCCTTATGCGCCTCGCCTCATCTATACGCTCTTGCCAGTATCTGTTGGCGTTGTCGGTGACAACAAGCCACAGAACCAAGACCAGCAACACTAACGACTCCATGTCCTCCATGTTTATTGTTTACTATTCGGGTCGTGAGACTACCGCTTAAAAGCTCACTGATGTCACTGTTTGCGCTGCTTAACGACATCACCTGACGTCCACCCACTTTCGCTAACTCCACCCAATGTGTCCACCCACTTCCAGCCAGCACGGTTCAGCGCGGTTGTAGTCGAAATGCAACTCCAACAGCCCCGCTCAGCTCGACTCAGCACGGCACGGCTCAGCCCGACTCAGCAGCGTTTGTAGTGGAAAAGCGGCATATCTTTGAGAACCTGTGCTTGCCTAGGACCCTAAGATTACCTGCTATGTCCGGCGCCCTGGCTCCCGGTATACACCTGACTAAAGCTGCTGGTGCCCCTAAAGGCTGAGCTAATTTCACGTGCTGTATGATAGAGTCTCCTATAACCAGAGCTCTTTCAGGTTTCAAGATCTGTGCCCTCCAGCTAAGTGGAGTACTTCAATATGTCTTCAACATGAGCCTGGGTCTTCAGCGGATCCCTGTGCTGTGGAAGATGTCATGCCTCATCCCTGTACTGAAGAAGCCGTGTCCCAGTGATCTCAAAGACTACAGGCCCGTGGCATTGACGTCACACATCATGAAGACCCTTGAGAGACTCATCCTGGAGCAGATCCAGCCTATGGTCCAACCACTTCTTGACCCCCTTCAGTTCGCCTACCAGCCTCGTCTTGGAGTAGAGGACGCAATCATCTACCTGCTCAACAAAGTCTACGGCCACCTGGACAAGCCAGCCAGCACTGTGAGGATCATGTTTTTTTATTTCTCCAGTGCTTTTGACACCATCTGGCCAGCTCTGCTGGGTGAGAAGTTGACAGCGATGCAGATAGATGCCCCACTGGTGTCCTGGATTGTGGATTATTTGACTGGCAGACCACAGTACATGCACTTGCAGTGCTGTGTGTCGGACAGAGTGATCAGCAACTCCGCAAGGGACTGTCCTTTCTCCTTTCCTTTTCACTCTCTACGCCACTGATTTCAACTACTGCACGGAGACCTGCCACCTCCAGAAATTTTCTGATGACTCTGCAGTGGTTGGACGTATTACTGGTGGTGATGAGTGAGTACAGGACGGTGGTGGACAACTTTGTCATGTGGAGCAGGAATAACCACCTACAGCTCAACGTGACGAAGACAAAAGAACTGGTGGTTGATCTGAAGAGAATCAGGGCTCAGGTGAACCCTGTTAACATCCAAGGGGTCAGTATGGACATGGTGGAGGAATATAAGTCAAGTCAAGTTTATTTGTATAGCACTTTTAACAATAAACATTGTCGCAAAGCAGCTTTACAGAATTTGAACGACTTAAAATATACGAGCTAATTTTATCCCTAATCTATCCCCAACGAGCATGCCTGTGGCAACAGTGGCAAGGAAAAACTCCCTCAGACGACATGAGGAAGAAACCTTGAGAGGAACCAGACTCAAAAGGGAACCCATCCCCATCTAGGCAACAACAGACAACATGACTATAACATTAACAGTCCTAACATAAAGTCAGCTTCGTTGATGCTATAAACCCCCCACTGACGGAGACCCGAGTGCAAAACCGTTTACGACAACCGTAGTACCAAAGTCAGCAAGTCAACTGCAGTCCCCAGGCACAAAAGCACCACTGCAAGAGTCCAGAGCGTCCTCCAGGCGTGACCCCCAACTGTCCACATGGGACCGCCCTCCACAGGAGTGATGCGATGAGACTCCAACCAGACACAGGGCACCAGGCAGGATCAGTACCTGGGGGTGTACTTGGATAATAAACTGGACTGGTCCAAAAATGTGGACACGGTATACAAAAAGGGCCAGAGCCGTCTCTATTTTCTGAGACGGCTGAGGTCCTTCAACATCTGCCGAACGATGCTGCGGATGTTCTATGAGTCTGTGGTGGCCAGTGCCATCCTGTATGCTGTTGTCTGCTGGGGCAGTGACTTGAGGGTGAAGGACACCAACAGACTCAATAAGATCATCAGGAAGGCCGGCCATGTTGTAGGCGTGGAACCGGACTCTCTGACAGTGGTGTTGGAGAAGAGGACACGGTCCAAAATAAAAACAATCTTAGACTGTCCTTCCCACCCTCTACATGAGGAGCTGATAAGCCACAGGAGCACGTTCAGTAAACGGCTGATTCTTCCATGCTGCACAACTGAGAGACTCAAGAAATCATTCCTACCTGTTGCAGTCAAGCTGTATAATGCCACTGTATAACTGTGGTACAGTCTTACCATGTATACTCTACCCTTAACTCAGGTGCAATATATGTATATAGGAATCATTGTATATAAAAATCACTTCATTTTGATTTTACTTAAGTTATTGAACTTATTTAAATTTATTTGATTTTACTTTATTCTTTTTTCAGATGATTTTATCTTCTATTTTTAGACATGTTTACTTCTCTGATTCAGGAGCTTGGTAGCAAATTTGAATTTCCCTCCAGGGATTAATAAAGTAATTCTGATTCTGAAAAGTTAGGCATGAACCGCCTATAGTAGCCAGCCAGCCTCAGAAACTGCCTCACCCCCTTTTTGGTCTTAGGTCTTGGACAGGCTGCAATTGCTGCAGTCTTACCAATTAGGCCCAGATGACTTCCCCGATTCACTGTGTGACCTCAAAGGGCCCTTGCCACTTGGCGAGTAATTTTGAGCTCGATGTGGGCAGTAAAATGAGCACTTTATCTCCCTCTGCCAATTCCCTTAGCGGTGTCCCTCTGTTGTACAGTTGGGATTGACATTCTTGTGCCTATAGCAAACTCTCCTGGGTTATGTGACTCAGTGTGTGGAGTTTTGTTCTCAGATCAACAGCGTACTGAATTTCATTTTTGCTTTGAGAAAAATCCACCTTTTCCCTCTTTCCAATTTTCTTTAATGGTGTCTAGGATGTCATGGGACTTGCGCCCATATAGCAATTCAAACGGGGAAAACCCGGTGGAGGCTTGTGGGACCTCACGCACTGCAAACAACAAGGGGCCCTTTGTTTCTAGCGTCCCTGTGACTGAACTTACAAATCATGGTTTTAAGCGTTTGGTTAAATCGTTCAACCAGCTCAACCATTTGTGGATGATAAACACTAGTACGAATTGATTTAATCCCCAATAATTTGTATAATTTGCATAGTGTGCCTTGATCAGTCAGGATTTCTTTCGGAATTCTGACTTGGGAGATAATGCGGAAGAGTGCCTCTGCAACACTACATGCAGAGATAGTACAAAAAGGCACAGCTTCAGAGTATCATGTTACATATAATCCACTATGACTAACACAAAGCAATACCTGCATGCAGATTGATCTCATAGCCCGATGAGATCCATACCAGTTATTTAGAAGTGGATCTCAATTAATGCTAATGGGTGCAATGGCGCTTTTGGCGTGGCTGCTGAATTTACTAGCTGGCATTCACGACAAGCTGCACACCACCTGTGGACATCAGCGCGGATCCCTGGCCAATACAAACAAGCCATGAGACAATTTAGTGTTTTGTCCTGACATAGATGTCCAGCCATGGGATTACGATGAACCACGTTGAATAAAAGTTGTCTATAGATCTTCGGGACATCTCTTCCTTAGTCCGAGTGTCCTGCATCACTCATTATAGCATATCCTTAATAATGGAAAAATACGGAAAGCACAACATTTGGCTGGAATTTCTGTCTGTCAATCACTTTCACTTGATCAAAAGCATGCCTCATCACGCTTTTGCTCCAGTGGCAAATCCCCAGAGGGATTCCCCAGAGAGAGAGAGGAGGGGCCGGGCTATCCCCATTCTCCATGTCATCTTGACACGGAGCTGATGTGGATGGCCCTGGAACCCCCTACCCAGCTAACACTGCAGTGGGATTCCCCCGAGATGTACTAATGCAGGACCCATCCACTACTAAATGTTTTAACCCCAGCCAATATGTTTCCAGGGTAAGTGGATGGGTGAGGCTCGGGCTAACTGCCACCTCCACATTATGCTTTTCTCCTCGGAAATGAATAGTGACAGGAATTTGCGGGTATTTGTGAACATCCCCGTGTACACCTCACCTTCACTTCCCAGTTCATTTCCCAGTGCCCCGCACTGAATCAGACTTTGATGCATGGAGGTCTGATTACAACCAGAATCCACCAAAGCCTTTCCCCCTTGTATAATCAGAGACTCGGTAGGTTCCTGCTTGATCGGGGGAGGCCCATGACATGTCAGGAATGCGAATCAGAATCCCCTCCCCTTTGTGGAAATACTGATCCCAGAAAATCCCCACCTTCCTGCTGCACCGGCAGACCTGCTCGGACTTTCTACCAATTTTGGTGAGCATGGACAGGTTCACCTACGGAGAGAGAGAGAGGAAGTTAGCCGCAGCACAGACATAGGAGGAGAAAGAGGTGAGGAGACACGAGGACAAACACGAGTGCAGGGAGTGGGTATTGGGTGAATTGGCCCCCATCTTCATGGGGCTAGGAGAGAGAGAGAGAGAGAGAGAGAGAGAGAAGCTGCAGGAGCACCTGCTCCGGAAAACACAGTCAGATGGTCATTTGCCAGTTTGGCCGCCTACTCCCACAATGCTGTGCTTTAACATTGGACCCACATTGAGAGCTCACTCGGCAGTTGGGCAACGAACTGCTCCAATGTCACTCGATTGATGATGCGGATAAGCGGAAGCGCCGTCAATGCTCTTCTGGGCTATGTCCAACCTACTACGTTATAGCCTGCTTCAGGTTGGGGTACTCCATGATGCTGGTGGCCAGGAGCTGCCGAACCACGAGCTGGGCTTCCCCCGACAGGAGTGGCAATAGGCGAGCTGCCTACTGTGAAGTTGGCCATGAGCTCGCCTCCATAACGCACTCAAACAGCTTTGGGGTCATCCTGAGGCCCTATCTTGACCAGCTAGCTGGGCGCACTGGCCGCAGGACTGACCGCTGGAGCACCCACTGACTGAACCAAACTCCAGATCACCTGCCAGTCCTCCTACTGGGCCTCAAGCAAAGCTCGGAAGTGCTGCCCCTGCTCAACGGACAGCATGACAAGTTCTTAGTGCTGGCACTGGAGGTCATAGGTGAGTGTCTGGAGGAGCTCCCTGACTGCCTCGGTCTCCATGGCTGCGTTCTGTTCCTTGATTCCAGGTTTTGGTACCAGTGTAAAGTTTCTCTTTGGATTGGGCAAGGAGGAACACTGAGACAGGTGCGATAGTTTAAGGTGCATTTCATTTTTGCACTTTTCAGTGAATACTAAACACATACACATACACCACATGTGTTGGGGGAACACCGCTCTCTCTCTCTCTCTCTCTCTGGTTCTCTGAAAGACACACTGAGATGCCCATTAATAGACACCCGTTATTAGACACAGGTGTAACACATCACGTTACCTGGTGGTTCAACCTGACTCCTCACCCTTCATAGCTGATGCTCGACCATACCCTTACTGCCACAGATTTAATTTGTGAGGCCCTGACTTACAGTACAGCTGTCTCATACAGCAGCAAGGCAACAACCATCGCGGCATGGCGATGTAGTTGTCCAGGTGGTGCTCTGAAAACAATGTGGGCTTTATAGATAATTGGGCTAATTTTGAGGGCACTGCTGGCCTGTTAGGGCGGGACGGTATCCATCCCACTCAGGAAGGTGCAGCTCTCATTTCTTGCAGCATAGGTCATAGTCTCAGAATAGGCCTAGTTAATTTCTGACAATCCAGAGCCAAGGCCAGGGAGCAGACGAACAGGCTAAACCGACTGTCTGCTAGCTGCACAGAGTCGTCACTCAGAGTCCTCTACATTGAGACTGTGTCTGTTCCCCGAGCTCAACAAAAAAGTCGAAATACTCAGAGTTTGTTCCAGTAACCTAATCAATATAAAATTAGATCATACTGACTGTACAGCTGCTGCCAGCACCTTTGATCTAAAGGTGGGGCTATTAAATATTAGATCTCTTACATCTAAAGTCCTAATGGTTAATGAACTTATTACTGATCAGGAGTTTAATGTACTGTGTTTAACAGAAACAAGGATTAAGCTAAATGAATATCTCATCTCATCATCTCTAGCCGCTTTATCCTGTTCTACAGGGTCGCAGGCAAGCTGGAGCCTATCCCAGCTGACTACGGGCAAAAGGCGGGGTACACCCTGGACAAGTTGCCAGGTCATCACAGGGCTGACACAGACACAGACAACCATTCACACTCACATTCACACCTACGGTCAATTTAGAGTCACCAGTTAACCTAACCTGCATGTCTTTGGACTGTGGGGGAAACCGGAGCACCCACAGGAAACCCACGCAGACACGGGGAGAACATGCAAACTCCGCACAGAAAGGCCCTCGCCGGCCACGGGGCTCGAACCCAGACCTTCTTGCTGTGAGGCGACAGCACTAACCACTACACCACCATGCCGCCCCTAAATTAATATATAGCATTAAATGAAGCGAGTCCTCCTGGATACAGTTACATACACCAGCCTCATCTAACTGGCAGAGGAGGCGGTGTCTGGGTTATTTATAATGATTATCTAGGTGTAACACACAAACCTTATAAATTTAATACATTTGAAGTTCTTCATACTCATATAATGTATGTAGCCTCGAAAAGTAGGTCTGCCCAGTTAATTCCGTTGCTTGTTGTTTACAGGCCCCCGGGGCCATATTCTGAGTTTCTTTCTGAATTTGCAGATTTTCTCTCAGACCTGGTTATTTCCTTAGACAAAACTTTAGTTGTCAGAGATTTTAATATTCATTTTGATAACCCAGAAGAGCCACTGAAAACAGCATTCGTGTCCATTTTAGATTCAGTTGGAGTTAATCAGAATGTCATAGGACCTACCCATAATGGTGGTCACGCTCTTGATCTAATACTAACCTTTGGGTTAAATATAGACAATATAGTCACACTTCCACAGTCTGAAGTTGTCTCAGATCATTATCTCATCTCATTCAAAATATGTCTGAACAATAATATATGCACCTCACCGTGCTACTGTATTAAACGTACATTCACATCAACTGCTGCACAGAGCTTTATAAATGATCTCACCGAGTTATCAACTTTGATTGGGTCACTGTCAGCCCCTGCAGAACTTGATCAGACAACTGAATGCTTAGAGTCAACGTTCCGCTATACTTTAGAGAATGTAGCTCCTCTTAAAAGGAAAATGATCAGAGAGAAAAAATTAGCACCCTGGTATAATGATGACACTCACACTTTAAAACAGACCACTCGAAAACTGGAACGTAAATGGCGTAAAACAAAATTGGTAGCGTTCAAATTACCGTGGCAGGAGAGCTTCCTGATGTACACAAAAAGCTCTTAGTGTTGCTAGATCAACATATCTTTCCTCTCTAATAGAAAATAACAAAAATAATCCTAGATTCCAATTTAAGACTGTAGCAAAATTAACCAGGAATAAGTCCACTATAGACACATGCACACCTGCAGCATGTAGTAGCAATGACTTCATGAATTTTTTTAATGACAAAATTGAGAATATCTGACAAATATTCAAACTACTAATTTAAGGTCAGACAATGCAAGTGACCCTGTAGTTAACAATATAACTGAATCAGATCAGCAATTAGAATGGTTTACTCCCCTTAGAGAAATTGAATTACTTTCATCAATCTCTGCATCAAAAGCCTCAACTTGTGTACTAGATCCCTTACCTACACGTCTATTCAAACAGATAATAACTGAAGTAACTGAATCGCTTCTAAAAATAATAAATTCTTCTCTTACGATTGGCCATGTACCCAAATCCTTTAAACTAGCAGTTATCAACCCCCGATAAAAAACCTGATCTTGATCCCTGTCAGCTGTCCAATTATTGGCCAATAACAAACCTCCCCTTTATCTCCAAGATCCTTGAAAAACCTGTGGCATAGCAGTTATGCTCATATTTACATAGGAATAACATCAATGAAATGCATCAGTCAGGATTTAGACCTCATCATAGCACAGAGACAGCTCTGGTTAAAGTAGTAAACAACCTACTGTTGGCGTCTGATCAGGGCTGTGTCTCGCTGCTTGTGTTGCTTGACATTAGTTCAGCATTTGATATCACTGATCATTTCATTCTTCTGGATAGACTAGAAAACATTGTGGGAGTTATGGGAACAGCCCTCTCCTGGCTCAGGTCTTATTTAACTGACCGCTATCGGTATGTTGATGTAAATGGTGATTTTTCTAGACATACTGAGGTAAAGTTTGGTGTTCCACAAGGTTCTGTCTTGGGTCCACTGCTTTTTTCTTTATATATGTTACCTCTGGGTGATATTATTCGTAAACATTGTATTAGTTTCCACTGCTATGCTGATGAGACACAGTTGTATGTTTCTGCAAAACCTGATGAGAGACATCAGCTTGATAGAATTGAGGAATGTGTAAAGGACATTAGACACTGGATGCTTATTAACTTCCTTCTGCTTAACTCTGACAAGACTGAAGTACTTGTACTAGGACCACATGCAGCTAGAAGTAAGTTACTATGTAATCAGAAAACTCTGGATGGCCTTTCTGTTTCTTCACGTGCAGCAGTAAAAGACCTCAGAGTGATTATTGACCCCCAGTCTTTCATTCGAAACTCACACTGATAACATTACTGAATTGAGGAACTGGTCTCTTCACGCAATTGACACAATCTTCTCGACGAGAAGTCTGGGTTCGGGGGAACCAGCCTGTCCTGCCGGAATGTTCGCAGCTGGCTACACGATGAACGCGTGGGAGAAGTGGCGGGTCGTGTGCCTGGTGGTTCTTTCTGTGGAGGACATTGAAGACATCTACCTATTCGGAACCATGATTACAGGACTTTTGCTGATTGGATTAGGCATTGCCCTGGTTTATCGAGGAAATTGGAAAACAGTGACAGCTGTTCAAAACCCCATAAAGCTGCCCGACATGATTGAAGCGGTGGGCAGAGCTGTCGGCACTCAGACTGTGGCTATTCAGAACTTGAACCGCAACATGGACATCATCTTGGAGAAGCTTTCAGCTTTGCAGAGGAAAATAGATTTGGGGGACCAGTGTGGACTATCAGAGTAGGCGTTAAAGGAATGTGGCTGCTCGGCCCAAAGACCAAACAATCTTATCTGTTTCGGCTCTCCTAGCCAGCACTGGCCTTGGCCAAGGCCGTTGCAACAATTCCCCCCGGAGGTCACTGCTGTTAGACTCTCTCGTATTCCTCCCCCCTCTTCCCGCGGTCGCTGTTTTTTCACCCCCAGTGTGACAAGTGGGTGCGTGACCAGCGCCATCATGGCTGCAGGAGTGGACAGCTCCTTGCTTGCGCTGGGTTACCTCTACCTCCCCACCACTTTTTTTTTTACCCCCCACCCCTGATCACCCCCCTCTCCCCCCCAAGTCCCGAGTTTTCATGTTGTAAAGTGTACTTGTGTTATTTTGTGCTTATGTGCTGAGGTTTTTTTAATGTTCCCACACTGTACCCCTTACAGGTATAGTGTGGGGGTTGCTTTTTTTCTCCTCCCCTCTCCTCATGTTACTCTGTATTTTTCTTTTATCCCTGTCTTCCCGTCCTGTCTACTCCCCCTCTGTCAATTATGTGTATGTATGTAAGGACAGGTTGATGGTCAACTTCGCTGGTACAGTGATAATAAAGGGTTCATTCATTTCATTACCCAGATAACTTTCTTTCATCTCAGAAATACTGCCAAGATAAGAAATTTAATGTCACTACACGACGCAAAAAAACTAGTTCATGCTTTCATTAGGGGCGGCACGGTGGTGTAGTGGTTAGCGCTGTCGCCTCACAGCAAGAAGGTCCTGGGTTCGAGCCCCGTGGCTGGCGAGGGCCTTTCTGTGTGGAGTTTGCATGGGTTCGACCCCCGTGTCCGCGTGGGTTTCCTCCGGGTGCTCCGGTTTCCCCCACAGTCCAAAGACATGCAGGTTAGGTTAACTGGTGACTCTAAATTGGCCGTAGGTGTGAATGTGAGTGTGAATGGTTGTCTGTGTCTATGTGTCAGCCCTGTGATGACCTGGCGACTTGTCCAGGGTGTACCCCGCCTTTCGCCCGTAGTCAGCTGGGATAGGCTCCAGCTTGCCTGCGACCCTGTAGAAGGATAAAGCGGCTAGAGATAATGAGATGAGATGAGATGCTTTCGTTACCTCTAGGTTGGATTATTGTAATACCTTACTTGTCTGGATGTTCCAACAAGTGCATAAACAAGCTCCAGTTAGTTCAAAATGCAGCAGCAAGAGTCCTTATTGGAACTAGAAAATATGACCACATCACCTTATCGACACTGCATTGGCTCCCAATCAAATTTTGTATTGATTATAAAAGACTACTACCTTTAAAGCACTGAATGTGCTCGCACCATAGTACCTAAGCGAACTTCTGGTCCTTGATGATCCGCCACGCCTACTTGGATCAAAAGGTGCAGGCTATCTCCTGGTACCTCGGATAGTGAAGGCTACATCAGGGGGCAGAGCCTTTTCTTACAATGCCCCACAGTTATGGAACAGCCTTCCAAGTAATGTTCGGGAACCAGACACAGTCTCAGCATTTCAGTCTAGGCTGAAAACATATCTGTTTAGTCAAGCCTTTTTGTTAATGGTGTTTATGAGGTAAATGTGTAGATCTGGAGGGTTCTCAGACATAGTGTTTTGGTAAATTGGAATGTATGGATGCTGTCAGTCCCCCACTCGCTTGCTCACTCAAGTTTGTTGACTGTGTAGTGGCTGCTGCTTTATGTCCCGAGGCTCCCTCATGCCTGTGCTGCCTTCTGGCTCTCTCCTTTTAGTTATGCTGTCATAGTTAGTTTTGCCGGAGTCCCTGCTTGTATTCAGCACAAAATGTATACTGTTCCTACTTATTCAGGTGACACTGGGCATACCTAACAACCTGTGTTTTCTCCCCCCCCAATCTGTCCCTCTGAGTTACATATCAAACCTGAGATCGAGGTGCTGACCTCTTCTGCTCCTCGGACCTTCCTAATCCATCCTGATGCCCCATGTCTGGTTGGAGTCTCAACACATCGCTCCTGTGGAGGATGGCCCCATATGGACGGTTGAAAGTCACACCTGGAGGACGCTCTGTACACTTACAGTCATGCTTTTATGGCTGAGGACTACAGTTGACTTGCTAACTTTAAGACTGCAGTTGTCATGAACAGTTTTGCACTCAAGTTTCCATTAATGAAGAGTTATCAATTAAACTGACTTCATGTTAATACTGTTAATGTTACAGTCATGTTGTCTTTTGTTGCCCAAATGAGGTTGGGTTCTCTTTTGAGTCTGGTTCCTCTCGAGGTTTCTTCCTCATGTCATCTGAGGGAGTTTTTCCCTTTCCACCGTCGCCACAGCTTGCTCATTGGGGATAGATTAGGGATAAAACTGGCTCATGTCTTGGGTCATTCAGATTCTGTAAAGCTGCTTTGGGACAATGTCTGTTGTTAAAAGCACTATACAAACAAACTTGACTTTAAAAATGAATGAATGAATAAATAAATAAAAATGATCACGTCAGATTTGGTTAAGAAGAACGAGATGTGTTTGCATGCTGTTAAGCATCATCCAATGTGTTTGCAGGAACTTATGTTATGGATTTGCTGTGAATTCTGGATATTGTGAAAAAGTAGAGCAGTAGCGTAGGTCAGTGGTTTTCAAAGTGGGGGCCGCGGCCCCCTGGGGGGCCACCAGGGGGCGCAAGGGGGGCCTCAGAAAGTTGGAGGGACGATACCAAAAAAATTTGCGAAAAAAATACTTTTTAAAAATAATAATTATTAAATATATTGTAATTAGTTTTTTAATCATTATTATAAAATATAATTATTAATAATAATACATCATATCGAAACATTGTTTGCCATGCTCATCTCTCCGATTGCCTGTGATGCTGAGGTTTGCGCCATTTATCAAGCTGCTTTGCTCCTCAAGCTAGCGTATTGCTAGTGCAAAATGGATAGGTTTTTGAAGAAGAGACCAAAGGAACAAACCAACAGCCCTGCTGTGGAGGACACTGCTGTGAAAAAAACTAAGAAGTCCTGGCCAACTAAAATCCGAAAATATGAGGCAGCATACATTAAGTATGGCTTTACAGCCATACAGAAAAATGGCGATGACTGCCCGAAATGCGTCCTCTGTCTGTAGACCCTGTCAAACGGGTGCTTAAAACCTTCGAAACTTCAGCGTCACTTGGTACAAAAACATCCGACAGATGCCGAAGAAACAGTAGATTTCTTCAGATGCAAAGAAGAGCATTTGGTCAGGCAATCTGCTGCATTCACCCAGCAAGCTACTGTACCCAAGCGGGCCCTGAAGGCATCATTTTTAGCCTCGTACCACATTGCTCGTGCTAAAAAACCTCACTCAATTGGAGAAGATTTGATTTTACCAGCCACCAAAGACATTGTCCGAGAATTGCTTGGTGAGGATGCTGCCAAAAAAATTGATGCTGTCCCACTCTCTGATAACACCGTGAGCCGACGGATTGGTGACATGGCTCAAGACGTATCTGCTCAGCTGTTGGAGCAGGTGAGAGCCAGCGAATACTTGGCACTTCAGCTGGATGAGAGCACAGATTTATCCAATGAGGCCCAACTGCTTGTGTACATCAGATTTATTTCACAGGAAAGATTTGTGGAGAAAATACTATTTTGTAAAGCACTTGAAAGAAGAACTACTGGGAAAGCCGTTTTTCAAGTTTTGGACAATTACATCGAGTCAAACAGATTGGACTGGGCCCGTTGTGTGGGGGTGTGTTCAGACGGAGCTGCAGCAATGACCGGGAAGATCAGTGGAGTGACCGCTCTCATTAAGCAGAAGGCCTCGCATGTAGTGGCCACACACTGCATGCTCCATCGCAAGGCACTGGTCGCAAAAAGGATGTATAACGAGTTGAATCAGGTACTACAGGAGGTTATACAGTTTATTGTTCAGTGCGAAAATATTTGTGTTGAAAACATGTTAGTTAATAATATTCTTATGCTAAACAAATGTAACAATTATTGAATATTGAATAAAAGTAAGAGAAAACATTCTAAAAGTTGATGTTTCTTTACATATTTTGTAGCATTGTCTGTGGGTTTGCAAAGGGGGTCCCCGGCCAGAAGCTAATGCTGTTTGAGGGGCCTTGGCATGGAAAAGTTTGGGAACCCCTGGCGTAGGTTTCATGGAGTTCATGTGCGCCAAATGAAACAAAGCTGTGGGCCGGATTTGGCCCACAGGCCTTGTGTTCGATACATGTGGACTTGATAACATGGTCTGAGAAAAGTCTTGAGGCAAGCATTAGGAGCACACAAGAAAAACTGGGGCCCCTCTAAATCTAGCTCTGCCTCAACCCCACTAAACACATTTGGCTTGAACAGGATAAAAATTTGTGCACCGGGCCTTCTTGTCTGACATCAGTGCAGACTTCACTTACATGGCTGAATGGGCACAAATCCTCACAGCCATACTCCAAAATATAGTGGAAAGCCTTCCCCAAAAAGTAAACATTATAACGGTAAAGAGGGTAAAGAGAGGTAAATCTAAAATTGTATGTTGGACAAGCACATATTGGTATGATTGGTCAAGTATCCACATCCTTTTGACAATATAATGAATCAGTTAATGTTTAAAGGCCCACGGGCCATAAAAATATAAGCTCAACAACATATCTTTTTACACATACGTGTGTGTATATATAATTTATTGTGTGTGTGTATATATATATATATATATATATATATATATATGCATACACACACACACACACACACACACACACACACACACAGAGTTAGGTCCATAAATATTTGGACAGAGACAACATTTTTCTAATTTTGGTTCTGTACATTACCACAATGAATTTTGAACAAAACAATTCAGATGCAGTTGAAGTTCAGACTTTCAGCTTTAATTCAGTGGGTTGAACAAAATTATTGCATAAAAATGTGAGGAACTAAAGCATTTTTTAAAACACAATCCCTTCATTTCAGGGGTTCAAAAGTAATTGGACAAATTAAATAATTGTAAATAAAATGTTCATTTCTAATACTTGGTTGAAAACCCTTTGTTGGCAATGACTGCCTGAAGTCTTGAACTCATGGACATCACCAGATGCTGTGTTTCCTCCTTTTTAATGCTCTGCCAGGCCTTTACTGCAGCGGTTTTCAGTTGCTGTTTGTTTGTGGGCTTTTCTGTCTGAAGTTTAGTCTTTAACAAGTGAAATGCATGCTCAATTGGGTTGAGATCAGGTGACTGACTTGGCCATTCAAGAATATTCCACTTCTTTGCTTTAATAAACTCCTGGGTTGCTTTGGCTTTATGTTTTGGGTCATTGTCCATCCGTATTATGAAACGCCGACCAATCAGTTTGGCTGGATTTGAGCACACAGTATGTCCCTGAATACCTCAGAATTCATCCGGCTGCTTCTGTCCTGTGTCACATCATCAATAAACACTAGTGACCCAGTGCCACTGGCAGCCATGCATGCCCAAGCCATCACGCTGCCTCCACCGTGTTTTACAGATGATGTGGTATGCCTTGGATCATGAGCTGTACCACGCCTTCGCCATACTTTTTTCTTTCCATCATTCTGGTAGAGGTTGATCTTGGTTTCATCTGTCCAAAGAATGTTCTTCCAGAACTGTGCTGGCTTGTTTAGATGTTTTTTAGCAAAGTCCAATCTAGCCTTTTTATTCTTGAGGCTTATGAGTGGCTTGCACCATGCAGTGAACCCTCTGTATTTACTTTCATGCAGTCTTCTCTTTATGGTAGATTTGGATATTGATACGCCTACCTCCTGGAGAGTGTTGTTCACTTGGTTGGCTGTTGTGAAGGGGTTTCTCTTCACCATAGAAATTATTCTGCGATCATCCACCACTGTTGACTTCTGCTGGTGTCCAGGTCTTTTTGCATTGATGAGTTCACCAGTTCTTTCTTTCTTTCTTTCTTTCTCAGCATGTACCAAACTGTAGATTTTGCCACTCCTAATATTATAGCAATTTTTCGGATGTTTTTTTTTTTTCCTGTTTTCGCAGCTTAAGGATGGCTTGTTTCACCTGCATGGAGAGCTCCTTTGACCGCATGTTTTCTTCACAGCAAAATCTTCCAAATGCAAGCACCACACCACAAATCAACTCCAGGCCTTTTATCTGCTTAATTGAGAATGACATAACGAAGGAATTGCCCACACCTGCCCATGAAATAGCCTTTGAGTCAATTGTCCAATTACTTTTGGTCCCTTTAAAAACAGGGTGGCACATGTTAAGGAGCTGAAACTCCTAAACCCTTCATCGAATTTTAATATGGATACCCTCAAATGAAAGGTGAAAGTCTGGACTTTATGTCCATGTCCATGATATAACTATAACTTGAATATGTTTCAGTAAACAGGTAAAAAAAAAAAATTGTCAGTGTCCAAATATATATGGACCTAACTGTATATACACATACATACATACATACATACATACATTTTTATATATACACAACCCCGATTCCAAAAAAGCTGGGACAAAGTACAAATTGTAAATAAAAACGGAATGCAATAATTTACAAATCTCAAAAACTGATATTGTATTCACAATAGAACATAGACAACATATCAAATGTCGAAAGTGAGACATTTTGAAATTTCATGCCAAATATTGGCTCATTTGAAATTTCATGACAGCAACACATCTCAAAAAAGTTGGGACAGGGGCAATAAGAGGCTGGAAAAGTTAAAGATACAAAAAAGGAACAGCTGGAGGACCAAATTGCAACTCATTAGGTCAATTGGCAATAGGTCATTAACATGACTGGGTATAAAAATAGCATCTTGGAGTGTGTGTGTGTGTGTATATATATATATATATATATATATATATATATATATATATATATATATTAGAGCTGTAACGATATGTGTATCGAAATTGAAATCGCGATACGCAGAGCCACGATCCGTATCGCGATACAAGAAGGCAGAATTGTGCTACACCCTTTCAAACTTCTCCTCAGCCCAAAAACAGAGGTGCTTCCAAACTTCAATTTATGAATACTTTTTATTTAAATTACATTTTAAACTTACTTAAATTACTTTTATTTTTTTATATCTATTAGTAAGTCGTTTTTTCGCCGACCTGCGACAATCTTCTGCGGGTCACGCAACGTCCACACTCGCCACTGGCAGAGCATTCATTTCTTTTAAGCGGTCGCCATTCTGGTTGCGACGCAGGGAGCGAATCTGTAAACAAGCAGCCCATTGGCTGGCTAGGTGTGCCACAAGCCAATCACAATCACTTGACCGGAAAGGCATGCAGTGTTGCCAGATTGGGCAGGTTTAGGTACTTTTTGGCTGGTTTTGAACATATTTTGGGGTGGAAAACGTTAGCAATATCTGGCAACACTGAAGGCATGTCTGCTTGGGCGGAAGCCTTCTGCGGCAGTTACATTTTGACACGCGAGCAATGTTTCACCATAAAAATTCCGTAATTTCCATCTGTTTTCCACGATCACAGAAAATCATTGGCCCTATGAGAGTGAGACAGTGAGAGAGCCACCCCCCAAAAAAAAAATCTTAACGGATTTACACGATTTGGAAAAATGATTTTTTCAGAACCGAAAAAAACAGAGCTTCCGGCTCAACAGTATTATTTTGAGAAATAAAACAATCTTTGGATATACATTTGTTCATTTTTGCATACATATTACTCATTCTCTGCAGTGGTCTGAATTATTTGTTATTAAATAGTTAATGTAAGTAAGTAAATGTTAATAAGTCAAATTTACTACTTTAAAAAAACATTTAAAATAAAATCGTGGGCATATCGAATCATGGGTCAAAAATCGCGATACGAATCGAATCGTGAGTTGGGTGTATCGTTACAGCCCTAATATATATATATATATATATATATATATATATATATATATATATATATATATACACACACATAATAAATATACGTGAGTTGGGTGTATCGTTACAGCCCTAATATATATATATATATATATATATATATATATATATATATATATATATATACACACACACATAATATATATATATATATATATATATATATATATATATATATATATATATATATACACACACACACACACACTCTTTTTTTGGAAACTTTACTAACTCGTGAACTAAATCTTTTAGTATAAAAGACTCGTAATTAAGTTTCTTACTAAACATAATCAGCACCTTGTAAATTTTCGTGTTTTAAGTCTATTTAAACCAGATTGTGGCCCTTAAAGGCAAATAACCCCCCCCCCCCCAAAAAAAAAAAAAAAAAAACACCTTTACACTGACAGATAATATCCATACAAGACATGATTGATTGTTCGCTTGTTCATATCTGTACCTGTATACTGTGTCAATTGTTTTTCTTTTAAAATAAAATGTCCCTGTGCACTGCCATCTTACCCTCTCTGAACTTCAGATATTGCATGAGAGAATCTGAGATTGTGACATAACTTGCACACTAGGTGACTTACTGAGGCTGAGGTCTAGTGGATACATCGCTTCTAAATTGTTGCAAACAACCCTAAAGATGCCCAAGTGTTAAGCACTTGGCTGTAAAAGTAAACCCAATCACTGAAGCAGTGAGCAAACACACACACAGTACGCAAACACATAACCTAGCCTTTGGGAGCCTCCATCACTTAAGTTAACCTCACTGCATGTCTTTGGTGGACTGTCTGTGGGAGAACATACAAACTCCACACAGAAAGGCCCCCTCTTGGCCGCTGGGCTCAAACCCAGAAACTTCCTGTTGTGAGGCGACAGTGCTAGCCACTGCACCACCATACTACTTTAGCAATAAGGCATAACTTCTAAAATGAACAAATTGTTATAAAGTTTTATTTTTAATTTAAACGTGGCGGCATGGTGGTGTAGTGGTTAGCGCTGTCGCCTCACAGCAAGAAGGTCCGGGTTCAAGCCCCGTGGCCGGCGAGGGCCTTTCTGTGTGGAGTTTGCATGTTCTCCCTGTGTCCGCGTGGGTTTCCTCCGGGTGCTCGGGTTTCCTCCGGGTGCTCCGGTTTCCCCCACAGTCCAAAGACATGCAGGTTAGGTTAACTGGTGACTCTAAATTGACCGTAGGTGTGAATGTGAGTGTGAATGGTTGTCTGTGTCTATGTGTCAGCCCTGTGATGACCTGGCGACTTGTCCAGGGTGTACCCCGCCTTTCGCCCATAGTGAGCTGGGATAGGCTCCAGCTTGCCTGCGACCCTGTAGAAGGATAAAGCGGCTAGAGATAATGAGATGAGATGAGATTTAAACGTGCGGGGGGGGCATCAGGGCACTTGCCGTGATCGGCAAACGGTGTTTATTTTGGGGTTTTGTTTGACTTTAAAAGTTGCAAAGCTGACTAACTGCTTGATGAAGTCCTTACTTATCTCGTTGAAGAGTTCACTGATGTTAATGGCATTTTTGGCACTAGTTTCAACAAAAATAGCATGGATAGAGTCAGCATAGTCCTTGGCATCTTTCTCCAGTACCTCCCTGTAAAAGAAAAGGAGAAAGGAAAAGACAAATGTCAGATATACATTAAATATCTCAACCAATCTATCTATATGTACACATACACACAATATTCTATTATATATATAGCTCTGGAAAAAATTAAGAGACCACTGCAAAATTATCAGTTTCCCTGGTTTTACTGTTTATAGCTGTGCCTGAGGAACATGAACATTGTGTTAATCCATAAATTATTGATAAGCTTTCCCCCAAATTCCACATAAAAATGTCACTTGGAGCATTTAATTGCAGAAAATGACAACTGGTCAAAAAACAAACAAAAAAAAAAGATGTGTTTTCAGACACTGAATAATGCACAGAAATGAAGATCAGATTAAATTTTAAACACCACAATATTCATGTCTGAACTTAGGTTGAGCTCAGAAATCAATATTTGGTGGAATAACCCTGACATTTAATCACAGCTTCCATGTGTCTTTGCATGCTCTCCACCAGTCTTTCACGTTGCTCGAGTGACTTTATTCCACTCCTGGTGCAAAAATTCAATCAGCTCAAGTTTGGTTGATGGCTTGTGACCATCCATCTTCCTCTTGATCACATTCCAGAGGTTTTCAATGGGGTTTGGGCCTCAAGATTGGGCTGGCCATGACAGGGTCTTGATCTTGTGGTCCTCCATCCACACCTTGATTGACCTGGCTGTGTGGCATGGAGCACTGTCCTGCAGAAAACCCCAATCCTCAGAGTTAGGGTGCATCGTCAGAGAAGAAGGAAGCAAGTTTAATCACAGGATAACCTTGTACATGGCTTGATTCACAAACAAAAATCTGTCCCATTCCAGCCTTACAGAAGCATCACCAGATCATCACTGATCCTCGACCAAATTTCACAATGTAGGATACACTGTAGGACTGCAGTGGTTCACATACTTTTGCCACTCACAGATATGTAATATTGGATTATTTTCCTCAATAAATAAATGACCAAGTATAATATTTTTGCCTCATTTGTTTAACTGGGTTCTCTTTATCTACTTTTAGGACTTGTGTGAAAATCTGATGTTTTAGGTCATATTTATGCAGAAATATAGAAAATTCTAAAGGGTTCACAAACTTTCAAGCACCACGGTGTGTGTTTGCATGCATATATATGTGTATATATATATATATATATATATATATATATATATATATATATATATATATATATGGCAACAGTGATCCTGGAAGTGCTTGGCTGTAAGATGGACACTAACCATAAGGTGCAATATCTACCATGGAAGTGAAGGTTGGAGGCTAAAATCAAGGCTACCCGGAGAGAAGTTAGCCAGCTATCAGAACTCCAGAATGGTATGACAAGGAAAGGAATACAGCAAGCTGTCCATACCTGAGGCCCGAGAGACTGCCAAACAAAGACTCACAGCCCTGGCTACTGTACCTGTCTAAGGAGGGACACAAGCAAAGATGAAGCCAGGAGAATAAATCGGATGTTCTCCACATCAAAGGTGTACTCCCAGTGGCAGGGTAAGAACAACATGATTCCAGATCCACCAAGGCTGGGGAATGAACAATACTGGAAAGGGATATGGGAGAAAGGGGGAGGGGAAAAATCACAAAGACTGCGCTCAGTGGCTAATAGACCTGAGAGCCAAACACCGCAATCTCCCTGAACAAGACCGAGTAACCATCACCGTGGCAGACATCAAAGTAAGAGTCTCGAAGATGAACTGGACAGCACCAAGCCTGGATATGGTTCATGCCTACTGGCTAAAGAAGCTAATCTCACTACATCAGGGCTTGGCAGCACAGATGACCCAGCTGCTTGTGGATGGGACTCACCCAGACAGTGAAGGACCCACAAAAGGGAGCAGTCCCATCCGACTACTGCCCGATAACTTGTCTTGGCACAACATAGAAGCTCTTATCAGACATCATCGCAGATGAGCAGGCACATGACTCAATACATGAATGAGGCCCAGAAAGGAACTGGTAGGAACACCAGAGGAGCAAAACATCAGCTACTGGTAGACAGCCCAGTAGCTTGAGACTGCAGAACCAAACATACCAATCTGTGCACCACCTGGATTGACTACAAGAAGGCCTATGACTCGGTGCCCCATGCATGGGTCCTGGAATACTTGAAACTGTACCATCAACAGGATTCTCAGAACCTTCATCAAGAACTCAACGAAGCTGTGGAAAACAACCAACTTCAAGCCAATAACACAGGTCACCGTCAAGTGCGGCATATACCAAGCACTTGGTATCAAGGAGATGCCATGTCCCCGCTGCTGTTCTCCATAAGACTGAAGCCCCTCAGCCAGATCACCACCAAGAGTGGCTATGAATACGGAATACAAAACAAAGCAACTATCAGCCACCTCCTCTACATGGATGCCATCAAGCTGTATGCCAAGTCTGAGCAAGACATTGACTCACTGAGCTACACCACCAGGATCTACAGCAACAACACTGGAATGTCATTCAGACTAGACAAGCGAGCCTGGATGGTAACAAGGAGAGGGAAGGCAGTCAGAACTGAGAGGGTGGTGCTACCAGATGGCATAATAGGTGACGTGAAAGACAGCTACAAGTACCTTGGAATCCTGCAGCCAAATGGCAACCATGAAGAGGCCACTAAGAAAGCAGCAACAGCCAAATACCTATGGAGTGTAAGGCAAATCCTGAGAAGTCAGCTGAATGGGAACAACAAGGTCCGGGCCATCAACACTTACACCCTGCTGGTCATCAGATACCCTGCTGGCATAATAAGCTGGCCGAAGGAGGAGATAGAGGCCACCAACATGAGGACAAGAAAACTTCTGACAATGCACGGAGGGTTTCATCCCAAGTCCAGCACCCTGAGGCTGTATACTAAAACAAATGAAGGAGGCTGAGGACTTAGTGTGCATCAGATCCACTATTGAGGATGAAACAAGTCAAGTCAACTTTGTCAAATATGATATACATGCTTGACATACAGCACAGATGAAATTTCAGTCCTCTCTGACCCACGGTGCAAACAGGCAATGCAATAAATAAAAATAGAATAACTGAAATAAACAGTATAAACACTCTAGATAAGAAATAGGCATAGACTAAACACTCACAGGTGTATATATATATATATACACACACATATTAAAAAAATATATAAAAATACACACACACATATATATATATATATATATATATATATATATACACACACACACACACACACACTTTATATATTAGAGCAAAGGACATAAAATAAACAGTCAAGGGCACTTGAGGTATAACAGGTAAACAAGAAATAAGCAGTATAAACAATAAACTAATAGCTGTTAAGGTGAGGTAGTGCAGAATAGTGCAAATGAGCGAGGTAAAGTAAAATGTGCAGACCCTGAGTTCAGTCTGCGAATGAATGTTGACAGTATATATATATATATATATATATATATATATATACACACGTGTGTGTGTGTGTGTTGGGGGGGAGACTGTGAGGGTGACATGATGTCAGATGCTGAAGGGGGGGCAGGGGGGTGTACGGGCAGAATCTGTGGCAGGGGGCAGAGGGGGGAGGAGGGGCAGAACAGGGAGGGAGTTGAGCCTCCTGACCACCTGGTGAAAGAAACTGTCCTTGAGCCTCCTGGTTTTGGCCCGGAGACTCCGCAGTCTCCTCCCCGACGGCAGCAGGCTGAAGAGGCTGTGAGATGGGTGGGTGGGGTCACCTGCAATCCTGATGGCTTTGCGGGTGAGGTGGGAGTTATAGATATCCATAAGAGAAGGGAGAGAGACACCAATGATCCTCTCAGCTGCTCTCAAGATGCGCTGCAGGACACAGTGCAGGTGCCGTACCACAGGGTGATGCACCTGGTCAGGATGTTCTCGATGGTGCCTCTGTAGAATGTGTGCATGATGGGGGCCGGGGCTCTTGCTCTCCTCAGTTTGCGGAGGAAGTACAGACGCTGTTGGGCTTTTTTGGCCAGTGATGCGGTGTTGTTGCTCCAGGACAGGTCTTCAGAGATGTGCACACCCAGAAACTTGGTGCTGCTCACCCTCTCTACTGCAGCACCGTCAATAGTTAGTGGAGCATGCTGGGTGTGTGCTCTCCTGAAGTCCACAACAATCTCCTTCGTCTTCTCCATGTTCAGATGGAGATTGTTGTCCTTGCACCACATGGCCAGGCGGCTCACCTCACTCCTGTAGGTTGTCTCATCGCCATTGTTGATGAGACCCACCACAGCCGTGTCATCCACAAACTTAACAAAGAGGTTGGAGCTGGATGTTGGTGTGCAGTCGTGGGTCAGCAGAGTGAAGAGGAGGGGGCTCAGCACACATCCTTGGGGGGCCCCCGTGTTCAATGTGATGGTGCTGGAGGAGTTGCTGCCGACCCGTACAGCCTGTGGTCTCCCCGTCAGGAAGTCCAGCAGCCAGTTGCACAGGGAGGTGTTGAGTCCCAGCTGGTCCAGTTTATGAATGAGCTGCTGAGGAATGATTGTGTTGAATGCTGAGCTGAAGTCTATGAACAGCATTCTGATGTACGAGTCTTTTGTCTCCATGTGGGTGAGGGCTAAATGAAGGGCAGTGGAGATGGCGTCATCGGTCGAACAGCTGGACTGATATGCAAACTGGAAAGGGTCCAGGGCGGGGGGGAGGGCAGACTTGATATGCCGCATGACTAGCCGCTCGAAGCACTTCATGAGGATGGGAGTGAGTGAGACCGGGCGGTAGTCATTGAAACAGGAGGGAGACGGCTTCTTCGGGACCGGGATGATGGTGGTGGATTTGAGGCATGTGGGAACAACAGCCTGGCTCAACGAGATGTTGAAGATGTCTGTAAAGACATCTGTGAGCTCCTCGGCACAGTCTCTTAGGACACGATCAGGAATGTTATCAGGACCCGGGGCTTTCCGTGCATTTGTCATCCAGAGAGCTCTCCTCACGCTGTCTGGGGACAGCGTCAACACCTGGTCGCCAGGAGGTGGTGGGGTCTTCTGTGCCGTGGTGCTGTTGTCTGCCTCAAAGCGAGCGAAGTTGTTGTTCAACCGATTCAGCAGAGAGGTGGAGTTGTCACAGGTCTGCGGCGAGGGCTTGTAGTCTGTGATGGTCTGAATCCCCCGCCACAGTTTCCTGGTGTCTCTGCTGTCGTTGAAGTAGTCAGCAATGTTCCTGGAATACTGTCTCTTGGCCACCCTGATGCCTCGTGACAGGTTGGCCCTAGCTGTCCTCAGGCCCACCTCGTCCCCAGCTCTGAAGGTGGCGTTCCGAGCCCGCAGGAGCCTGTGGACTTCCCCTGTCAGCCATGGCTTCTGATTGGCCCAAATGGAGATGGTTCTGGTGATTGTAACATCGTCCATGCACTTCCTCATGCAGGCAGTGACGGTCTCCGTGTACTCCTGGAGATCTGTGGTATTATTGTAGGTGGCTGCCTGTCTGAACATGCTCCAGTCAATGGTGGAAAAACAGTCTTGGAGTGCCTCTGAGGACCCCTCTGGCCACACACGTACCTGCTTTGTAGCTGGTTTGGTGAGTTTAACCAGCGGCCTGTATGCTGGCATTAGCATAACAGTGGAGTGATCTGAGGCCCCAATGTGGGGGAGGGGGAGGGCTTTGTAGGCACCTCTATGCATGGTGTAAACATTGTCCAGAATATTGTTTCCACGTGTGGGAAAGTTGATATGTCCATAGAGTTTTGGAAACACGCTCTTGGGGTTTGCATGGTTGAAATCCCCAGCCAGGATGAGGAAAGCATCTGGGTGGGCTGTCTGCTGCTCACTGATATGCTGATAGAGTTCATTCAGTGCTTCACTCCTGTTGTTATTGGAGCCAGGAGGGATGTATATTGCTACCAGCAATATGGCTGTAAATTCCCTCAACAGGTAGAATAGCCGGCACTTAATAATTATAAACTCCACCAGTGGTGAGCAGTGTTTGCAGACCACAACAGCATCGCGGCACCAGGCATCACTGATGTAAACACAGAGTCCTCCGCCGCGAATCTTTCCCCCCTTGACTAGCGCTCTGTCTGACCAGTAGCATGTTAGCCGGGCTAGCTGAATGGCACAGTCCGGGACGCTGTCGTTAAGCCATGTTTCCACAAACACGAGGACACAACACTCACTCACAGACTTAGAAGATGAGCGGAGTAGGCGGACATAATCCAGCTTGTTGTCCAGCAAGCGTATGCTGGCCAGAGTGATGGTAGGGATAGCCGGCCGGTGAGGGCTAGCCGCTAGCCTAGCCCGGATACCTCCGTGCTTGCCCCTCTTCTGCTTCTGCATGTTCTGCCTGTGGCACCTCCACTATGGGCTGGATGCAGGAGTGGGGGTCGGTGGTTGAGCAGGCCTCCGGAGCAAACCGTAGTCACATAGCTCTTCCACGTCTGCTGGATTTATATCCGTGAATATGGTTCTGGGGATGTCGAGCAGAAACTCACGGGAGTATGTGTGCCTTAAGACTGATGGACGCAACAAAGACGAACAGATACACGCTGTTTTAAAACACAAAAAACATGAAAACACCGTTCTGTCGGGATGGAGAGGAGCTGCTGCGTGTGTATGCGCCGCCATTTTAGTGGAAACAACAAAGATCCATGAGTATATCAGATGGCCCCGAATGAAGAAGTTTTTAATGAATACCTCAGGCAGCAGAAACCGAGAAGGAAGTGCCAAGTTTCATCATGGAAAGACGAACCACTGCATGGGATGTACCACCGGTAGATAGAAGTCAGCAATATGGAAAAATCCTACCAGTGACTGGCAGGGGTGAAAGTAACTTTTATTTCTTGCTGGTACTATTATTTTGAGTCATAGTGCGTGCGCACAGCGTGTGCCGAAAAATACACCTAATTATTTATTATTGTCTACTTATCAAACATTCACTGGGACTTATCACTCAGTAGTAATTTTTCTCTGCATTATTATTTTCCAGTTGTCCTCTCTTCCTTATCTTATCAAATATATCATTGCGTTTTTCTGTTGGTGTTTTTTGGATTCTTTGTATTTTCCCACGGGTGTGTTGGAACGTTTGAGAAAGTGCGTGCGTTCTACAGTAAGTGCGTGTGTTCTCAGTGCGCGTGCCATGCATCGGTAGCCTAGTTACTCTGCTTGCTCCAACCAGACAGTAATCTAGAATCTTTGCCCCAACTTCCACTCGATTTACGAATTCTGATCAAAGTAATTTTTAAATAGCCTATCATGAAACATTAACATGTTTCTTTATATGCCTTTTTATTTGGGAGACTTTGCAACTAACGTCTGTCTGCTAAAACACTTTGATTACCAGCTGAGCACGTTGTAGCACAAGATCTGGTTAAGCTGTACACGCGCTGTAGCTCGCTCGTTGTTTGTCCAGCGAAACACTGCACACATAATAGAATATTGAAACATCAACATATGTTTCTGTATATGTTGTTTTTATTTGGGAGACTTTGCAACAAACGTCTGTCTAATTTGGATACCAGCTGCACACGTTGGCGCAACATGGTTAAGCAGTGGGCTACGTGCACTCTCGCACATTGTCTGTCGAGTGAAACACGGAAGGAATTCACTTCAGACATAATTCAGAGACAGGTCAGAAGGAGTTATATGCAATGTATATTGAGGAAAACGTGTTGCTTTTGGTAAATTGACGTTAGCAGGTGTGTTGTTATGCTGAAAGTGCATTTTTTTTTTTTTTTCAGAGACAGTATTTTTTTTTTCCGGTACGGCCAAATCTTTTAGTGGTACACCGGACCGGCCAGGACAGGCTTACTTTCACTCCTGGTGACTGGATAAAGCTGGACTGAAAGATGGCATAGAGGCACTAAAGCATAGCTGCACAGGAACAGGCCCTAAGCACAACATTAACAGAGGCTGGGGTCTACCACAAGAGGCAGGACCCCAGGTGCAGACTGTGCAAAGATGCCCCCAAGACAATCCAGCACATAAACAGCAGGGCAGAAGATGCTAGCAGAAAGAACATACATGGAATGCCATAACCAAGTGGCTGGCATCGTGCATGGAAACATCTGTGCCAAGTATGGACTGGAAGTCCCAAGGTCAAAAGTGGGACACACCTCTGAAGGTGGTTGAGAATGACCAAGCTAAAATCCTATGGGACTTTCAGATACAAATGGACAAAGTGGTAATGGCTAACCAACCAGACATGGCAGTGGTGGACAAACGGGAGAACAAGGCTGTGGTGATAGATGTGGCAATACCAAGTGATACCCTACATCTGGTTCAAGTCAAGTCAAGTTTATTTGTATAGCGCTTTTAACAATAAACATTGTCACAAAGCAGCTTTACAGAATTTGAACAACTTAAAACATGAGCTAATTTTATCCCCAATCTATCCCCAGTGAGCAAGCCTGTGGCGATGGTAGCAAGGAAAAAACTCCCTCGGATGACATGAGGAAAAAACCTCGAGAGGAACCAGACTCAAAAGGGAACCCGTCCTCATTTGGGCAACAACAGACATGATTATAACATTAACAGTTTTAACATGAAGTCAGTTTCATTGATGTTATAGCTCTTCATTGATGGAAACTTGAGTGCAAAACTGTTCATGACAACTGCAGTCCTAAAGTTAGCAAGTCAACAATACACCGAGTACAAGCAGGGACTCTGGCAATTAACTATGACAGCATAACTAAAAGGGGAGAGCCAGAAGGTAATACAGGCATAAGGGAGCCCCGGGACATAAAGCAGCCAGCCGCTACACCATCAACAAACTCGAGTGAGCAAGTGAGTGGGGGACTGACAGCATCCATACATCCCAGTTTACCAAAACACTATGTCTGAGGACCCTCCAGATCTACACCTTTACCTCATAAACACCATTAACACAAGGTTTGAGTAAACATATGTTTTCAGCCTAGACTTAAACGCTGAGACTGTGTCTGATTCCTGAACATTACTTGGAAGGCTATTCCATAACTGTGGGGCTTTGTAAGAAAAGGCTCTGCCCCTGATGTAGCCTTCACTATATGAGGTACCAGCGGATAGCCTGCACCTTTTGATCTCAGTAGGCGTGGCAGGTCATAGAGGACCAATAGTTCACTCAGGTACTGTGGTGCGAGACCATTCAGTGCTTTAAAGGCCAATAGTAGTATTTTATAATCAATACGAAATCTGGTTGGAGTCTCATCTCCTTGCTCCTGTGGAGGATGGCCCCAAATGGACAGTTGAAAGTCACACTTGGAAGATCGCTCTGGACACTTACAGTTATATCTGAGGATGACTTACTAATTTTAGGACTGCAGTTGTCATGAACAGTTGTGCACTCAATTTTCCATCAATGAACAGTTTATAACTTCAACAAAATAGACTTCATGTTAAAACTAATAATTTTCCTGGTTTCACAGTTATGCTTTATGACTATATAGGACACAGTTATAGAAGCAAGTTATTTATAAATCACGCTATCTGTTATCACCCAAATGAGAATGGATTCCCTTTTGAGTCTGGCTCTTCTTGAGGTTTCTTCCTCATGTCATCGAGGGACTTTTTGCTTGCCACTGTCGCCACAGGCTTGCCCATTGGGGATAAATTAGGGATAAAATTAGCTCCTGTTTAAAGTCTAATTTTTTGTAAAGTTGCTTTGCGACAGTGTCTGTTGTTAAAAGTGCTATACAAATAGACTTAACTTGATAGGAGCCCTCAGTGCAGTGACCACGGCTCCAACTGATCCCATTATCTCCAACTGATAATATAATATTATATATAAAAAAAAAATCAGTTAGCAGCCAAAGGCAGAGGCCCTGGTGTACTGATCCCCGGCTGACAAAACTGGGTTTTGGGACATTCCATGTCACCTCTCTGGTGGGAAAGGAGCCTCACCTTGAGCGTGAGGTTGAGCAGTACCGACGAGATATAGTTGGGCTCACCTCAACACATAGCTTGGGCTCTGGAACCAATTTCCTGGAGAGGGGTTGGACTCTTTTCTATGCTGGAGTTGCCAAGGGTGAGCAGCACCGGGCAGGAGTGGGGCTATTGGTAGACCCCAGTTTGGCGCGCTAACATCGGAGTTCTCCCCAGTGAATAAGATGGTCATTTCCCTGCGCCTTCAGGTCGGGGAACAGTTTCTGACTATCATATAAACCAAATGGTAGTTCAGAGTACCTGGCCTTCTTGGAGTCCTTGAGTGGGGTGCACCACGAGGGGACTCCTCCATTGTTTTACTGGGGGACTTCAATGCTCACGTGGGCAATGACAGTGAGATCTGGAGGGGTGTGATTGGGAGGAACAGCCTGCCTGATCTGAACCCAAGCGGTGTTCAGTTGTTGGACTTTTGTCCCATGCATGGTTTGGCCATAATGAACACCGTGTTCGAGCATAATGGTGTCCATAATTGCACGTGGCACGAGGACACCCTAGGCTGCAGATCGATGATTGACTTTAGAGTCATTTCATCTGATCTACGACCGTATGTCTTGGACACTTGGGTGAAGAGAGGAGCAGAGCTGTCAACTGATCACTACCTGGTGGCAAGCTGGATCAGATGGCGGGGGAGGAGGCCGGACAGACCAGGCAAGCCCAAACGAGTAGTGAGGGTATGCTGGGAATATCTGGCGGAGGCTCCCATCCATTGGATCTTCAACTGTCACATCCGTCAGAGCTTCAACTGCATACCGGGGGAGGATGGGGACATTGAGTCCGAGTGAACCATGTTCCACACCTCCATTGCTGAGGCGGCTGTGCAGAGCTGTGGCTACAAGGTTGTTGGTGCCTGTCGTGGCGGTAATCCCCGAACCCGCTGGTGGACATTTGTGGTGAGGGGAGCCGTCAAGCTGAAGGAGTCCTATTGGGCTTGGTTAGCCTGTGGCTCTCCAGAGGCAGCTGACAGATACTGACAGGCCAAGCAGAATGCAGCTCTGGCAGTCACTGAAGCAAAAACTTGGGTGTGGGAGGAGTTCGGTGAGGCCATGGAAAGTGACTTTCAGTTGGCCTCGAACAGATTCTGGCAAACCGTCCGGAGGCTCAGGAAAGGAAAACAGTGCTCTGTCCCTACCGTATACAGCAAGGATGGAGTGCTGTTGACTTCAACTGGGGACATCATCCAACAGTGGAAGGAATACTTTGAGGATCTCCTCAATCCCACCTTCATGTTGTCCAAGGACGACGCAGAGTGTGAGGCTTGGGAGGACTCGCCCATCACAGGGGCTGAGGTTGCCAAGGTGGTTAAAAAGCTCCTTGGTGGCCGGGCTCCAGAGGTGGATGAGATTCATCCTGAGTTCCTGAAGGCACTGGATGTTGTTGGGCTGTCTTGGCTGACACGCCTCTTCAACATTGTGTGGAGGTTGGGGACAGTGCCTCTGGATTAGCAGACTGGGGTGGTGGTCCCCCTTTTTAAAAAGGGGGACCGGAGAGTATGTTCCAATTATAGGGGGAATCACACTTCTCAGCCTCCCTGGGAAAGCCTATGCTGGGGTGCTGGAGAGGAGAGTCTGGTCGATAGTCGAACCTTGGATTCAGGAGGAACAATGCGGTTTTCATCCTGGTCGTGGAACACTGGACCAGCTTTTTACCCTTGCAAGGGTACTGGAGGGTGCATGGGAGTTTGCCCAAATCGGTCTACATGTGATTTGTGGACCTGGAGAAGGCTTACGACCATGTCCCTCATGGTGCCCTGTGGGGGGTGGTTCGGGAGCATGGAGTTCAGGGCCCACTACTGCAGGCCATTATGAGGTCCCTGTATGACCGGAGCAGGAGTTTGGTTCTTATTGCCTACAGTAAGTCGGACTCATTCCTGGTGCATGTTGGACTCTGCCAGGGCTGTCCTTTGCCACCGGTTCTGTTCATAACTTTTATGGACAGAATTTCTAGGCACAGCCAAGGGGCGGAGGGTGTCTGGTTTGGTGACATCAGGATCACGTCTCTGATTTTTGCAGATGAAGTGGTCCTGTTGGCTTCATCAATCTGTGACTTACAACATGCGCTGGGACGGTTTGCAGCCGAGTGCGAAGCGGCTGGGATGAGGATCAGCACCTCAAAGTCCGTGTCCATGGAGCTCAGCCGTAAACGGGTAGAGTTGCTACCTAAAGTGGAGAAGTTTAAGTATCTCGGGGTTTTGTTCACGAGTGAGAGGAAGGGGGGGCAGGAGTTGGACAGAAGGATTGGGTCAGTGTCAACAGTGATGCGGATGCTAAACCGGTCTGTTGTGGTAAAGAGAGAGCTGAGCCAAAAAGGCAAAGCTCTCAATTTACTGGTCCATCTACGTGCCCACTCTCACCTATGGTCACGAGCTATGGGTAGTGACCGAAATAATGAGATTGCAGATACAAGTGGTATCAATGAGTTTTCTCCGTAGCTGGGCTCTCCCTTAGAGACAGGGTGAGAAGCTTGGTCATTCAGGAGAGACTCGGAGTAGAACCGCTGCTCCTCTGCATCAAAAGGAGTCAGTTGAGGTGGTTCAGGCACCTTGTTAGGAAGCCCCCTGGACGCCTCCCAAGGTAGGTTTTCTGGGCATGCCCCACTGGGAGAAGACCCCGGGGCAGACCCAGGACACGCTGGAGAGATTACATCTCTCGGCTGGCCTGGGAATGCCTCGGTGTTCCCCCGGAAGAGATGATAGAGGTGGCCAGGGAGAAGGAAGTCTGGGCTGCTCTGCTTAGGCTGCTACCTGGATAAGGATAAGCAGTAGAAGACGGATGGATGGAATAAAGACACACACACACACACATTATATTACATATTATACTTGGTCATTTACTTATTGAGGAAAATGATCCAATATTACACATCTGTGAGTGGCAAAAGTATGTGAACCTTTTCTTTCAGTATCTGGTATGACCCCCTTGTGCAGCATTAATTGCAACTAAATATTTCTGGTAACTGTTGATCAGTCCTGCACACCAGCTTGGAGGAATTTTAGCCCATTCCTCCATACAGAACAGCTTCAACTCTGGGATGTTTGTGGGTTTCCTCACATGAACTTCTTCAGGTCCTTCCATACACTTCAATTGGATTAAGGTCAGGACTTTGACTTGGCCATTCCAAAACATTAACTTTACTCTGCTTTAACCATTCTTTGGTAGAACGACTTGTGTGCTTAGGGTCATTGTCTTGCTGCATGACCCACCTTCTCTTGAGATTCAGTTCATGGACAGATGTCCTGACGTTTTCCTTTAGAATTCGCTGGCATAATTCAGAATTCATTGTTCCATCAATGATGGCAAGCCGTCCTGGCCCAGATGCAGCAAAACAGGCCATGATACTACTACCACCACCATGTATCACAGATGGGATAAGGTTCTTTTGCTGGAATGTAATGTTTTCCTTTCTCCAAACATAACGCTTCTCATTTAAAACAAAATAAACCTATTTTGGGTCTCATCCATCCACAAAACATTTTTCCAATAGCCTTCTGGCTTGTCCACATGATCTTTAGCAAACTACAGAAGAGCAGTGAAATTTTCTTTTTGGAGAGCAGTGGCTTTCTCCCTGCAACCCTGGCATGCACACCATTGTTGTTCAGTGTTCTCCTGATGGTGGACTCATGAACATTAACATTAGCCAATGTGAGAGAGGCCTTCAGTTGCTTAGAAGTTACCCTGGTGTCCTTTGTGACTTCGCCGACTATGACACACCTTGCTTTTGGAGTGATCTTTGTTGTTTGACCACTCCTGGGGAGGGTAACAATTGTCTCGAATTTCCTCCATTTGTACACAATCTGTCTGACTGTGGATTGGTGGAGTCCAAACTCTTTAGAGATGGTTTTGTAATCTTTTCCAACGTGATGAGCATCAACAATGCTTTTTCTGAGGTCCTCAGAAATCTCCTGTGTTCATGCCATGATACACTTCCACAAACGTGTTGTGAAGAGCAGACTTTGATAGAGCCCTGTTCTTTAAATAAAACAGGATGCCCACTCACACCTGATTGTCATCCCATTGATTTAAAACACCTGACTCTAATTTCACCTTCAAATTAACTGCTAATCCTAGAGGTTCACATACTTTTGCCACTCACAGATATGTAATATTGGATCATTTTCCTCAAGAAATAAATGACCAAGTATAATACTTTTGTCTCATTTGTTTAACTGGGTTCTCTTTATCTACTTTAAGACTTGCGTGAAAATCTGATGTTTTCGGTCATATTTATGCAGAAATATAGACAATTCTAAAGGGTTCACGAACTTTCAAGCACCATTGTATTTTACTTTTTTACACACACGGTGGATATTTAAAAAAAAGAAAAAAGCCTACACATTCTGTTGAAATGATAGGTTTTTCTGATGTTAAAAAAAATGAGACCACGATAAATTATTTCAAAACATTTCTCACCTTTAATGTAACCTATAACCTGTACAATTCAATTGAAAAACAAATAAACCGCTAAATAACCCCAAATAAAGCTCAGACATTTACTCAATTGCATCCTCCAGCAAAAGCCATGGTTCGCAGAGAGCTTACAAAGCATCAAAGGAATCTCATTGTTGAAAAGTATCAGTCAGGAGAAGGATACAAAAACATTTCCACGGCATTAGATATACCATGGAGCACAGTGAAGACCATCATAAAAAAGTGGAAAAAATATGGGACAAGTGACATTACTGAGAACTGGACGTCCCTCGGGCGGCACGGTGGTGTAGTGGTTAGCGCTGTCGCCTCACAGCAAGAAGGTCCGGGTTCGAGCCCCATGGCCGGCGAGGGCCTTTCTGTGTGGAGTTTGCATGTTCTCCCCGTGTCCGCGTGGGTTTCCTCCGGGTGCTCCGGTTTCCCCCACAGTCCAAAGACATGCAGGTTAGGTTAACTGGTGACTCTAAATTGACCGTAGGTGTGAATGTGAGTGTGAATGGTTGTCTGTGTCTATGTGTCAGCCCTGTGATGACCTGGCGACTTGTCCAGGGTGTACCCCGCCTTTCGCCCGTAGTCAGCTGGGATAGGCTCCAGCTTGCCTGCGACCCTGTAGAACAGGATAAAGCGGCTAGAGATAATGAGATGAGATGAGATGGACGTCCCTCCAAAACTGATGAAAAGACCAGACGAAAACTGGTCAGGGAGGCTGCCAAGAGGCCTACAGCAACACTGAAGGAGCTGCAGGAATTTCTGGCAAGTACTGCTTGTGTACTACATGTGACAATCTCCCGTATTCTCTATATGTCTGGACTATGGGGTAGGGTCAAAGAAAAACATCCAGGCCCGGCTAAATTTTGTGCAAACAAACAAACAACTCTCCCAAAAGCATGTGGAAAAAAAAAGTGTTATAGTCTTATGAAACCCAGGTTGAACTTTTTGGCCACAATTCCAAAAGGTATATTTGGCACAAAAACACTGCGCATCACCAAAAGAACACCATACCCATGGTGAAGCATGGTGGTGGCAGCATCATGTTTTGGGGTTGTTTTTCTTCAGCTGGAACAGGGGCTTTAGTCAAGGTGGAGGGAATTGTGAACAGTTCTAAATACCAGTCAATTTTGGCCCAAAACCTTCAGGTGTCTGAAGAGGAATTTCATCCTTCAGCATGACAATGACCCCAAAAGAGTTTTGGAATGGCCCAGCCAGGGCCCAGACCTAAATCCAATTGAAAATCTGTGGGATGACCTGAAGAGGGCTGTGCACGAGAGATGCCCTCGCAATCTGACAGGATTTGGAGCGCTTTTGCAAGGAAGATTGGGCAAATATTGCCAAGTCTAGATGTGGCAGGCTGATAGACTCCTACTCAAAAAGACTGAATGCTGTAATTAAATCAAAAAGTGCTTCAACAAAGTATTAGTTTAACTGTGTGCACACTTGTGCAAACAGCTTATTATACATATTTTATTTTTTATGTTTTTCCCCCCTAACAGATTTGTTTGTTTTTCAATTTAATGGTACAGGTTATAGGTCACATTAAAGATGGGAAAAGTTTTGAAATTATTTATCATGGTCTCATTTTTTTTTACATCAGAAAAACCTAATATTCTAACAGGATAGTACAGTGGTAATGCTCACTGACTACGATGCAGGAGATCAGGGTTTGAATCCCGGTCGGGGCAAAACATCATCCAGTAAGGGTTCTTAGGCAAGACCCCTCATGATATATCAGCCTACCTCAGGAATGAGTGAAGACATAACTTCATACCGGCTCAGACGTCGCCTGGGTCAACAAGGTCTGCGTCAGTTGCTAGGGAACCAGGGCAAACTGATGAGAAATGGGCTACTGGAACAAGACATCGATGGACGAGGACAGAAAATACGGAATTGCTGGAATGCTACTATACAAGCAATCCCAGAGAGAGGGGATACATGCAGCGAATGTGGGACCATTGGATACTTCGAAACCCACAATCAAGGCTAACAAAGAAACAGCTATTAGCCCAGTGTTCCAACATCTGTAATCGAAATCTACTATCACAACTAGAGATTAATGAAATACAACAACGATGCTACGGCAAGGGGGAGCCAGGAAGACAGGTCAGCAGGGAGATGTCATCATCATCCCCACAACCAGAGATTGGGTACCAAGCCCCAACAGCTAACAGCCTCAACACAAGAGCTGCTGACCTGAGAAGGAAGATCGTGACCCAACTGGAAACCTGGAGCCCCCGACGAATACCGAAGCTGAGTTGCCAAGTACCTTCAGAAGATCTACTAGTAGATGTGAATGCTGCTCTGAAGACAATCTCCACAAGAACCATCACTGAGACCAACAAGCTGATACACAGTACAGCAACAGTAATCATAGAGATGCTTGGACACAAGGTGGGCTCGGGACATAAACAGTATCCACCATGGAAAAGACGATTAGAGGCCAAGATAAAGGCAGCACGGAGAGAAGTTAGCCAGCTAGCTGAACTACAGAAAGGGAACATGGTGAATAAAGGGGCACCCAGGAAGTACAACTCACTCTCCATACCAGAGGCACTCGAAACTGCCAAACAGCGACTAACAGCTCTGGCCACCCGGTTGAAGAGATACACCAAGGAGGGAGAGGCCAGGAGAATAAACAAGCTGTTCTCCACTGAACCAGCCAAGGTGTACTCTCAGTGGCAGGGAAACAACAACCGGTCAGACCCACCAAGAGCTGAGGTGGAAAAATACTGGAAAGACATATGGGAAAGAAAGGCATCACACAACACCGATGCCCAATGGTTAGTGGACCAAAGAGCTGACCACAGCAACCTCCCAGAACAAGAACCAGTAACCATCTCAATGGCAGACGTCCAAGAAAGAGTGTCAAAGATGAAGAGCTGGACAGCACCAGGCCCCGATATGATCCATACGTACTGGCTGAAGAAGCTAACTGCACTCCATGAACGCCTAGCAGCACAGATGAACCAGCTGCTGAGGGATGGGACCCACCCAGAATGGCTAACCCAAGGCAGGACAGTCCTAATCATGAAGGACCCCCAGAAGGGACCCATCCCATCCAACTACCGGCCAATTACCTGTCTCTGCACAACATGGAAGGCCCTGTCAGGCATCATTGTGGCAAAAATGAGTAAGCATGTGGCTCAATACATGAGCAAGGCACAGAAAGGAATTGGCAGTAACACCAGAGGAGCCAAGCACCAGCTACTGGTTGATAGAACAGTCGCCCGAGACTGTAAGAAGAGACAGACCAACCTGTGCACTGCCTGGATTGACTACAAGAAAGCCTACGACTCAATGCCACACACATGGATACTGGAATGTCTGGAACTGTATAAGATGAACAGGAACCTAAGGACCTTCATCCAGAACTCAATGGAAATGTGGAAGACAACCCTAGAGGCCAACTCAAAACCCATTGCCCAAGTCAACATCAAGTGCGGCATATACCAAGGAGATGCGCTATCACCACTGCTGTTCTGCATAGGCCTGAACCCCCTCAGTCAGACCATCACGAAGAGGGGATACGGGTACCGATTCCGTAGTGGGGCAACAATCAGCCACCTGCTCTACATGGATGACATCAAGCTGTATGCCAGGAACGAGCGAGAAATAGACTCACTGATCCACACCACCCGGATCTACAGCGATGACATAGGGATGTCATTCGGATTGGACAAGTGTGGCCGGATGGTCTCAAAGAGAGGCAAGATGATCCGGACTGAGGGGATTGACCTACCAGAGGGCAACATAGGTGATATCCAAGACAGCTACAAGTACCTTGGCATCCCACAGGCTAATGGAAACCATGAAGAGGCCACAAGGAAGTCAACCACAGCCAAATACCTCCAGAGAGTAAGGCAGGTCCTGAAAAGTCAGCTGAATGGTAAGAACAAGGTCCGAGCCATCAACATGTACGCACTACCAGTCATCAGATACCCCGCTGGTATCATAAACTGGCCAAAGGAGGAGATAGAAGCCACAGATATCAAGACTAGAAAGCTCCTCACCATGCATGGAGGGTTCCACCCCAAGTCCAGCACCCTGAGACTATACACTAAGCGGAAAGAGGCAGGCCGAGGGCTAGTGAGCATCAAGACCACGGTCCAGGATGAAACATCGAAAATCCGAGAATACATCAGAAAGATGGCCCCAAAGGATGAACTGCTAAGTGAATGTCTCAGGCAGCAGAACCCTGATGAGAGTGCAGAGGAGGAGGAGGAGGAACAGACAACCTGGAGGGACAAACCCCTACATGGCATGTACCACCGTCAGATAGAGGAAGTGGCTAATATCAAGAAATCCTACCAGTGGCTGGATAATGCAGGACTGACAGACAGCACAGAGGCATTAATCATGGCAGCACAAGAACAGGCCATAAGCACAAGAACCATAGAGGCCAGGATCTACCAGAGTAGATCAGACCCAAGATGCAGACTGTGCAAAGAAGCCCCTGAAACAGTCCAGCACATAGTAGCAGGGTGTAAGATGCTAGCTGGATCAGCGTACATGGAGAGGCACAACCAAGTGGCTGGGATAGTATACAGGAACATCTGCAACCAGTATGGAATAGAAGTACCCAAGTCCCAATGGGCCATACCACAGAAGGTGGCTGAGAACAACAGGGCCAAGGTTCTGTGGGACTTCAGCTTCCAGACTGACAAACAGATCCTGGCTAACCAACTGGACATAGTGGTGGTGGACAAAGAGCAGAAGAGGGTGGTGGTGATAGATGTGGCGATCCCAGCTGACGCCAACATCAGGAAGAAGGAACATGAGAAACTTGAGAAGTATCAAGTGTTGAAAGAGCAGCTGGAATGGATGTGGAAGGTCAAGGGTTGCGTGGTCCCTGTGGTAGTGGGGGTACTTGGGGCAGTAATCCCCAAACTGGGAGAGTGGCTCCAGCAAATCCCAGGAACAACATCTGAAGCCTCAGTCCAGAAGAGCGCAGTCCTAGGAACATCGAAGATACTGCGCAGAACCCTCAAACTCCCAGGCCTCTGGTAGAGGACCCGAGCTTGAGGATGACATGGATACCACCCCCCCGCCGGGGGTGAGAAGGAGATTTTATATATATTTATTATATATATGTGTGTGTGTGTGTGTGTGTGTGTGTGTGTGTGTGTAAAATATATATATAAAAAATGCATGCACATGCACGCATATTTTATATACGAGTATGTGTATACGCTCGTGAAAAAATAAATACATCCCATGGAAATTGTAGACTTCTCAAAATATTTAAACAAGCAAACATTTCACCCTTTTGGTAACAGTGCCTACAGATAAAGGTGATATACTTGAACAATCAACAAGGAAAATTAGCTCCTTCAATAATTTATTCAACAAAAATATTAACAGACACAATATTCTTCTGTGGAGAAAGTAAGTACACCCTTGGCTTCAGAAGCTAGTATTCCCCCTTTAACAGAATTAACTTCTTGTAGGCATTGTGCATAAATGTCCCCCAATATCTGACATTGGCTTGCTAAAATTTCTGACCACTTTTCCATGCAAAATTCCTTCAGTTACAAGATATTTGATGGTTTTCTTGCATGTACTGCCCTTTTCAAATCTTCCCACAACATTTCAGTGGGGTTCAAATCTGGGCTTTGACTAAGCCATTCCATAATCCTCCATTTCTTATTTTTGAGCAATTCCTTGGTATAATTTGCTAGCATGCTTAGGATCATTATCTTGTTGAATGTCCACCTCCATTTCAACTTAAACTTTTGAACAGATGGCCTCACATTGTTTTCAATCAGATTCAGAATTCATATTTGAATCAATAAATACAAGCTTCCCAGTCCCCGAGGCATTGAAATAACCCCAAACTGAAGGTGTTTGCCATTTCACACCAACAGTTGTAAGAGTTACCTGCAGATCAAGTGATGATCTAATAAAAATCCCTTGCTAGAGTCATCGGCATCCACAACCTTTGTTTCCTGAGGTCCTTAGAGAGCTCTTTATATCTTCGCATGACCAAACCACATAATTCAGTAGCAAAGAGAACACCAGACCCTAGATGTCAGGTTTAAATAAGACCAGTTCCACCTGCACCTCCACCTGCTGAAGAAATTGATGGCACCTAATCTGGAACATCTGATTCCAATTTTATGAACTTGAAAGTGTGACACGTGTAAGGGTGTACTTAGTTTTTCTGATTGTTTAATTAAAATTCTGAAAATGAATACAAAATGTCAAATGTGTGTGTCATTTTTTGGAGTAGATCACCTTCATCTGTAGGCACTGTATCAAAGAGAGCAAAATGTTGAAAGTGTGACACGTGTAAGGGTGTACTTAGTTTTTCTGATTGTTTAATTAAAATTCTGAAAATGAATACAAAATGTCAAATGTGTGTGTCATTTTTTGGAGTAGATCACCTTCATCTGTAGGCACTGTATCAAAGAGAGCAAAATGTTTGCTTGTTTAAATATGTTGAGAAAAGTCTACAACTTCTATGGCATGTACTTATTCTTTTCATATGACTGCGTGCGCGCACACACACACACCTCTGTTCCCAAAAAAGTTGTGACACTGTAAAACGCAAGTAAAAAGAATGCAATGATTTGCAAATCATGGAAACCCTATATTTCACTGAAAATAGTAAAGAGAAAACTATTACATGTTGAAACTGAGAAATTGTTTTTTGAAAAACATGTCCTTATTTTGAATTTGTCATTAGCAACACATTTCAGAAAAGTTGGGACAGAGGCATGTTTACCACTGTGTTGCATCTCCTCTACTTAAACGTTTGGGAACTGAGGAGGCCAAATGCTAGAATTTTGAAAGTAAAAAGTCTCATTCCTGCCTGATATATAATTTCAGTTACTCAACAATTCCAGGGTCTTCTTTGTTTGTTTTGAAATATTTTTCATTTCATACTGCGCCAAATGTTTTCAAATTGAGACAAGTCTGGACTGCAGTCTACAGAAAAAGATATGGAGGACAGGAGGAGATGGAGGGACATTATCCAGTGTGGCAACCCCTTTTTTTCAGAACAGACGAAAGAAGACGACAAAGACAACGACAGGTCTGGACTGCAGGCCAGCCAGTTGGGCACCCAGACTATTTTACTACAGAGCCATGCAGTTGTAATACGTGCAGAATGATGTTTAGCAACATCTTGCTGGAAGAAGCAAGGCCCTCCCTGAAAAAGTTGTGGTCTGAATAGCAGCATGTTGCTCCAAAACCTGTGTACATATAATTCAGCATGAATGGTTCCTTCCCAGATGTGCAAGCTACCTATGTCATATGCACTAATGCCCCCCCCCCCATACTATCATACTACAAGGGACATAAAGTTGGCAGCTGATCCCCATCTTCCCTGACAAAATAATTTTAAACGGATTTATAATCATTCACTTATAATGAGTGAGCTGAGACAATCAGACATGAGAGTTGGTGGTACTGAAAAGAGATGATCCATGGCAGGTCACTTCGGGTGTTTTGTCTAATGGCACATTTTTACTGGCCAGGCATTCAGAATGGTGTGCATTGTACCATGGCTGTATTTATGGACCTGGCTAGCTTTGAGGAGGAGAAAATATGACCCTACTGGGAGCAAAAGAGAACTAAGACATCACCAGACCATTAAGAGGATTAAAGCTAAATCCTAGTTGGCCAGATCATGGTAAATGTCATCAGACCCGACCTTAGGCACAAAAAAGTCCAATATGTTACCGAATTGTTTAGTTACAGAATTTACGACAGCCAGACTAGATACACAGATTAGAATATACATACACAGATACATGGAGAACATGGATTGGGTAAGACAAATACACATATTAGAACAACAGACATGACAGTTTACATTGTACAGTGGTGCTTGAAAGTTTGTGAACCCTTTAGAATTTTCTATATTTCTGCATAAATATGACCTAAAACAACATCAGATTTTCACACAAGTCCTAAAGGTAGATAAAGAGAACCTAGTTAAACAAATGAGACAAAATATTATACTTGGTCATTTATTTATTGAGGAAAATGATCCAATATTACACATCTGTGAGTGTCAAAAGTATGTGAACTTTTGCTTTCAGTATCTGGTGTGGCCCCCTTGTGCAGCAATAAGTGCAACTAAACGTTTCCGGGAACTGTTGATCAGTCCTGCACACTGGCTTGGAAGAATTTTAGTCCATTCCTCCGTACAGAACAGCTTCAGCTCTGGGATGGTGGTGGGTTTCCTCTTATGAACTGCTCGTTCTAGGTCCTTCCACTACATTTCGATTGGATTAAGGTCAGGACTTTGACTTGGCCATTCCAAAACATTAACTTTATTCTTCTTTAACCATTCTTTGGTAGAACGACTTGTGTGCTTAGGGTCATTGTCTTGTTGCAGGACCCACCTTCTCTTGAGATTCAGTTCATGGACAGATGTCCTAACATTTTCCTTTAGAATTTGCTGGTATAATTCAGAATTCATTGTTCCATCAATGATGGCAAGTCGTCCTGGCCCAGACGCAGCAAAACACGCCCAAACCATGATACTACCACCACCATGTTTCACAGATGGGATAAGGTTTTTATGCTGGAATGCAGTGATTTCCTTTCTCCAAACATGATGCTTCTCATTTAAACTAAAAAGTTCTATTTTGGTCTCATCCATCCACAAAACATTTTTCCAATTGCCTTCTGGCTTGTCCACATGATCTTTAGCAAACCGCAGACGAGCAGCAATGTTCTTTTTGGAGTGCAGTGGTTTTCTCCCTGCAACCCTGCCATGCACACCATTATTGTTCAGTGTTCTCCTGATGGTGGACTCATGAACATTAACATTAGCCAATGTGAGAGAGGTCTTCAGTTGCTTAAAAGTTACCCTGGGGTTCTTTGTGACCTTGCTGACTATTACACGCCTTGCTCTTGGAGTGATCTTTGTTGGTTGACCACTCCTGGGGAGGCTAACAGTGGTCTTGAACTTCCTCCATTTGTACACAATCTGTCTGACTGTGAATTGGTGTAGTCCCAACTCTTTAGAGATGGTTTTGTAAACTTTTCCAGCCTGATGAGCATCAACAATGCTTTTCTGAGGTCCTTAGAAATCTCCTTTGTTCGTGCCATGATACACTTCCACAAACGTGTTGTGAAGATCAGACTTTGATAGATCCCTGTTCTTTAAATAAAACAGGGTGCCCACTCATACCTGATTGTCATCCCACTGATTGAAAACACCTGACTCTAATTTCACCTTCAAATTAACTGTTAATCCTAGAGGTTCACATACTTTTGCCACTCACAGGTATGTAATATTGGACCATTTTCCTCAATAAGTAAATGACCAATATTTTTGTCTCATTTGTTTAACTGGGTTCTCTTTATCTACTTTTAGGACTTGTGCGAAAATCTGATGATGTTTTAGGTTTTGTATGCTGCTGAATCTGTCCTTTTTTCAGTAGCTTTGTATAAACAATAACCGCTAAATATAATGCAATGTTATGTAAGGTGATCGCCTAGGCATTCTCATTGTGAAAAGTAAGTCACATGTACATGGACTGGCATTTAATTAGGGCCCGAGCCCTATGGGCGAAGGCCCTATTGTTCTTGTAAGAGTTCACTATTATTATTCTTCCGTCTTCTTCTTCTTCCGTCTTCTTCTTCTTCTTTATTTTTCTCCGCTGTTGGGCCATTTTCGGGGCGCTTGCCATGGGCGAAAACGCACGAAATTTGGCAGCAGTTCCGAGAATTGCCACCGCTACTCAGAACCAGAAGCCCAAACTTGGCCGGGGCTCAGGGCCTCCATAGCGCCCCCTAAGTCGTTGTGATTTTGGCCTCCCGCATTAAGGTGCCTGGTTGCCTTATAGTTTGTAGTAGTGGCATGCAATTTGGTACGCATATGTATCTCACTAAGCCGGACAAAAATGTAATGCCAATGCATTAGCCACGCCCAACAGGAAGTGAGGTAATTTCACTTTTGTGCGAAATGCATGGCCACGAAGACGGCGCAACTCCTCCTAGACCGTTCTTAGGAATGTCACCAAAATTGATACACATCATCTACAGACATGGCGGACAAAAGTTACTAAATACGTTTCACGTAGGATTAACCGTTCAGAAGTTATACGTCAATCAATTTTCGATGCAAAATTGTACATGCTTAAAAATTCATAACAAATCTTCTGATTGCTCAAAACTGCTCATACTTCACACGCAAATCACTCATTGGGCTTCTGACATGTTACCCAATTTCTGTGATATTTCGCCACTGGGGGCGCTATTTTTGGGCAAAAATTCCAATCTTTCCTCAATTTTGGTCAAACTTCACGGCCACCCTCTTACTACCTCCCATGTCATGTATACCACGTTTTGGAAATTTTCGTCCATGGGGGGCGCTGTTTCTGGCCGGCGCAATTGCTCCAAAACGGGTTTTTGGTAAATAATTCCATAATGCTTTTCCTTCACACCACTTCCTTGTGATAGTACGTTGCTGTTGTAGACACTTATTTTTCCAACTCATAATCGCTCATGTACAGCATAGCGCCACCTACTGACATGGGAAAAACCAAAAAATTTATTCTTCAAAAATCTATATCTCATCTTCTATTTACTCAATTGTCATCAAACTTCATACGCAAACTCTTCATAGCTCACCTGACATATACGCCAAATTTTGTGCACTTTCGCCCCTGGGGGTGCTGGTTATGGCAAAAATGATATTGCAGCTTCTGATTTGTCAAACTTGCCAAGCAAACTCTTTACAAGACCCTTATTGGGGCGCTTGCCATGGTCGACAACGCACGAAATTTGGCTCCTTTTTCTTAGACTGCCACCGCTACTGAGAACCAGAGGCCCAGATCCAGGCGGGCCTCAGGGCCTCTACAGCGCCCCCTAACTCGTTGTGATTTTGGCCTCCCGCGTTAAGGTGCCTGGTTGCCATGGAGTTTGTAGTAGTGGCATGCCATTTGGTATGCATATGTATCTCACTTAGCCGGACAAAAATGTAATGCCAATTCATTAGCCACGCCCAACAGGAAGTGAGGTAATTTCACTTTTGTGCGAAATGCATGGCCACGAACACGGCGCAACTCCTCCTAGACCGTTCATAGGACTGTCACCAAAATTGATACACATGATCTACAGACATGGCTGACAAAAGTTTCTATATACGTTTCACGTAGCATAAACCGTTCAGAAGTTATACGTCAATCAATTTTCACTGCAAAATTTTACATGCTTAAAAATTCATAACAAATCTTCTACTTGCTCAAAACTGCTCATACTTCACACGCAAATCACTCATTGGGCTTCTGACATGTTTCCCAATTTCTGTGATATTTCGCCACTGGGGGCGCTATTTTTGGGCAAAAAATCCAATCTTTCCTCAAATTTGGTCAAACTTCACGGCCACCCTCTTACTTCCTCCCATGTCATGTATACCACATTTTGGGAATTTTCGTCCATGGGGGGCGCTGTTTTTGGCCGACGCAATTGCTCCAACATGGGTTTTTGGTAAATAATTCCATAATGCTTTTCCTTCACACGACTACCTTGTGGTTATGTCTCTTGCCGAAGAAGCTGTGGAAGGTATTTCGCAGGGATGCATGCCCCCGCCCCCCTTGGCTGCTGGCGCGAGGGCCCGTCGAGGCCGCTTGCGGCTTTAATGTTGTATTTGTTCCTTTCTATTTGTTTTTTAGGGCCCGAGCCCTATGGGCGAAGGCCCTATTGTTCTTGTAAGAGTTCACTATTATTAGGGCCCGAGCCCTATGGGCGAAGGCCCTATTGTTCTTGTAAGAGTTCACTATTATTAGGGCCCGAGCCCTATGGGCGAAGGCCCTATTGTTCTTGTAAGAGTTCACTATTATTATTCTTCCGTCTTCTTCTTCTTCTTCTTTATTTTTCTCCGCTGTTGGGCCATTTTCGGGGCGCTTGCCATGGGCGAAAACGCACGAAATTTGGCACCACTTCCGAGAATTGCCACCGCTACTCAGAACCAGAAGCCCAAACTTGGCCGGGGCTCAGGGCCTCTATAGCGCCCCCTAAGTCGTTGTGATTTTGGCCTCCCGCATTAAGGTGCCTGGTTGCCATATAGTTTGTAGTAGTGGCATGCCATTTGGTACGCATATGTATCTCACTAAGCCGGACAAAAATGTAATGCCAATGCATTAGCCGCGCCCAACAGGAAGTGAGGTAATTTCACTTTTGTGCGAAATGCATGGCCACGAAGACGGCGCAACTCCTCCTAGACCGTTCATAGGAATGTCACCAAAATTGATACACATCATCTACAGACATGGCTGACAAAAGTTACTAAATACGTTTCACGTAGGATCAACCGTTCAGAAGTTATACGTCAATCAATTTTCACTTCAAAATTTTACATGCTTAAAAATTCATAACAAATCTTCTAATTGCTCAAAACTGCTCATACTTCACACGCTAATCACTCATTGGGCTTCTGACATGTTACCAAATTTCTGTGATATTTCGCCACTGGGGGCGCTATTTTTGGGCAAAAAATCCAATCTTTCCTCAAATTTGGTCAAACTTCACGGCCACCCTCTTACTACGTCCCATGTCATGTATACCACATTTTGGGAATTTTCGTCCATGGGGGGCGCTGTTTTTGGCCGACGCAATTTCTCCAAAATGGGTTTTTGGTTAATAATTCCATCATGCTTTTCCTTCACACCACTACCTTGTGATAGTACGTTGCTGTTGTAGACACTTATTTTTCCAACTCATAGTCGCTCATGTACAGCATAGCGCCACCTACTGACATGGGAAAAACCAAAAAATTTATTCTTCAAAAATCTACATCTCATCTTCTATTTACTCAATTTTCATCACACTTCATACGCAAACTCTTCATAGCTCACCTGACATATACGCCAAATTTTGTGCACTTTCGCCCCTGGGGGTGCTGGTTATGGCAGAAATGATATTGCAGCTTCTGATTTGTCAACCTTGGCAAGCAAACTCTTTACAAGACCCTTATTGGGGCGCTTGCCATGGTCGACAACGTTCGAAATTTGGCTCCTTTTCCTTAGACTGCCACCGCTACTGAGAACCAGAGGCCCAGATCCAGGCGGGCCTCAGGGCCTCTATAGCGCCCCCTAACATGTTGTGATTTTTGCCTCTCGCATTAAGGTGCCTGGTTGCCATGTAGTTTGTAGTAGTGGCATGCCCTTTGGTACGCATATGTATCTCACCAAGCCGGACAAAAATGTAATGCCAATGCATTAGCCACGCCCTACAGGAAGTGAGGTAATTTCACTTTTGTGCGAAATGCATGGCCACGAAGACGGCGCAACTCCTCCTAGACCGTTCATAGGAATGTCACCAAAATTGATACACATCATCTACAGACATGGCTGACAAAAGTTGCTAAATACGTTTCACGTAGGGCAAACCGTTCAGAAGTTATACGTCAATCATTTTTCACTGCAGAATTTTACATGCTTAAAAATTCATAACAAATCTTCTAATTGCTCAACACTGCTCATACTTCACACGCAAATCTCTCATTGGGCTTCTGACATGTGACCCAATTTCTGTGATGTTTCGCCACTGGAGGCGCTATTTTTGGGCAAAAAATCCAATCTTTCATCAAATTTGGTCAAACTTCACGGCCACCCTCTTACTACCTCCCATGTCATGTATACCACATTTTGGGAATTTTCGTCCATGGGGGGCGCTGTTTTTGGCCCACGCAATTGCTCCAAAACGGATTTTGGTAAATAATTCCATAATGCTTTTCCTTCACACCACTGCCTTGTGATTGTACGTTGCTGTTGTAGACACTTATTTTTCCAACTCATAATCGCTCATGTACAGCATAGCGCCACCTACTGACATGGGAAAAACCAAAAAATTTATTCTTCAAAAATCTATATCTCATCTTCTATTTACTCAATTGTCATCAAACTTCATACGCAAACTCTTCATAGCTCAGCTGACATGTACGCCAAATTTTGTGCACTTTCGCCCCTGGGGGTGCTGATTATGGCAAAAATGCTATTGCAGCTTCTGATTTGTCAAACTTGGCAAGCAAACTCTTTTCAAGACCCTTATTGAGGCGCTTGCCATGGTCGACAACGCACGAAGTGCGAGACCCTATTGTTGCCATGTGTCCAATTCTGTGCTTTGTCGCCATTGTGGGAGTAATGTCTCTTGCCGCAGAAGCTGTGGAAGGTGTTTCGCAGGGACGCATGCCCCCGCCCCCCTTGGCCGCTGGCGCGAGGGCCCGTCGAGGCCGCTTGCGGCTTTAATTAGGGCCCGAGCCCTATAGGGCGAAGGCCCTATTGTTCTTGTAAGAGTTCACTATTATTAGGGCCCGAGCCCTATGGGCGAAGGCCCTATTGTTCTTGTAAGAGTTCACTATTATTATTAGGGCCCGAGCCCTATGGGCGAAGGCCCTATAGTTCTTGTAAGAGTTCACTATTATTATTAGGGCCCGAGCCCTATGGGCGAAGGCCCTATTGTTCTTGTAAGAGTTCACTATTATTATTCTTCCGTCTTCTTTATTTTTCTCCGCTGTTGGGCCATTTTCGGGGCACTTGCCATGGGCGAAAACGCACGAAATTTGGCACCAGTTCCGAGAATTGCCACCGCTACTCAGACCCAAAAGCCCAAACTTGGCCGGGGCTCAGGGCCTCTATAGCGCCCCCTAAGTCGTTGTGATTTTGGTCTCCCGCATTAAGGTGCCTGGTTGCCATGTAGTTCGTAGTACTGGCATGCCATTTGGTACCCATATGTATCTCACTAAGCCGGACAAAAAAGTAATGCCAATGCATTAGCCACGCCCAACAGGAAGTGAGGTAATTTCACTTTTGTGCGAAATGCATGGCCACGAAGACGGCGCAACTCCTCCTAGACCGTTCATAGGAATGTCACCAAAATTGATACACATCATCTACAGACATGGCTGACAAAAGTTACTAAATACGTTTCACGTAGGATCAACCGTTCAGAAGTTATACGTCAATCAATTTTCACTTCAAAATTTTACATGCTTAAAAATTCATAACAAATCTTCTGATTGCTCAAAACTGCTCATACTTCACACGCAAATCACTCGTTGGGCTTCTGACATGTTACCCAATGTCTGTGATATTTCGCCACTGGGGGGGCTATTTTTGGGCAAAAAATCCAATCTTTCCTCAAATTTGGTCAAACTTCACGGCCACCCTCTTACTACCTCCCATGTCATGTATACCACATTTTGGGAATTTTCGTCCATGGGGGGCGCTGTTTCTGGCCGACACAATTGCTCCAAAACGGGTTTTTGGTAAATAATTCCATAATGCTTTTCCTTCACACCACTACCTTGTGATAGTACGTTGCTGTTGTAGACGCTTATTTTTCCAACTCATAATCGCTCATGTACAGCATAGCGCCACCTTCTGACATGGGAAAAACCAAAAAATTTATTCTTCAAAAATCTATATCTCATCTTCTATTTACTCAATTGTCATCAAACTTCATACGCAAACTCTTCATAGCTCACCTGACATGTACGCCAAATTTTGTGCACTTTCGCCCCTGGGGGTGCTGGTTATGGCAGAAATGATATTGCAGCTTCTGATTTGTCAAACTTGGCAAGCAAACTCTTTACAAGACCCTTATTGGGGCGCTTGCCATGGTCGACAACGCACGAAATTTGGCTCCTTTTTCTTAGACTGCCACCGCTACTGAGAACCAGAAGCCCAGATCCAGGCGGGCCTCAGGGCCTCTATAGCGCCCCCTTACTCGTTGTGATTTTGGCCTCCCGCATTAAGGTGCCTGGTTGCCATGGAGTTTGTAGTAGTGGCATGCCATTTGGTACGCATATGTATCTCACTAAGCCGGACAAAAATGTAATGCCAATGCATTAGCCACGCCCAACAGGAAGTGAGGTAATTTCACTTTTGTGCGAAATGCATGGCCACGAAGACGGCGCTACTCCTCCTAGACCGTTCATAGGAATGTCACCAAAATTGACACACGTCATCTACAGACATGGCTGACAAAAGTTACTAAATAGGTTCCACGTAGCATAAACCGTTCAGAAGTTATACGTCAATCAATTTTCAATGCAAAATTTTACATGCTTAAAAATTCATAACAAATCTTCTAATTGCTCAAAACTGCTCATACTTCACACGCAAATCTCTCATTGGGCTTCTGACATGTTACCCAATTTCTGTGATATTTCGCCACTGGGGGCGCTATTTTTGGGCAAAAAATCCAATCTTTCCTCAAATTTGGTCAAACTTCACGGCCACCCTCTTACTACCTCCCATGTCATGTACACCACATTTTGGGAATTTTTGTCCATGGGGGGCGCTGTTCTTGGCCAACGCAATTGCTCCGAAACAGGTTTTTGGTAAATAATTCCATAATGCTTCTCCTTCACACCACTACCTTGTGATAGTGCGTTGCTGTTGTAGACACTTATTTTTCCAACTCATAATCGCTCATGTGCAGCATAGCGCCACCTACTGACATGGGAGAAACCAAAAAATTTATTCTTCAAAAATCAATATCTCATCTTCTATTTTCTCAATCTTGATCAAACTTGATACGCACACTCTTAACAGGTCACCTGACATATGTGCCAAATTTTGTGAACTTTTGCCACTGGGGGCGCTGTTTTCAGGCAACAATTTATATCTCGGCTTCTGATTGGTCAAACTTGATCAAACTTTACAAAACAACTCTTCATAGGCCCCTTGACATGTATACCAAATTTGGTGAACTTTCACCACTGGGGGCGCTCATTGCGCTGTAGCAGTTGCAGGAGAGGTGTTTACAATCATGAGGCACCAGGAGTATGTTGTTTTGGTTGCCTTAAACACACATGACTTGTGGACCACTGGGGGCGCTCATTGCGCTGTAGCAGTTGCAGGAGAGGTGTTTACAATCATGAGGCACCAGGAGTATGTTGTTTTGGTTGCCTTAAACACACATGACTTGTGGGGAATGGGTAGGCAGTCGGGAGCAAGTGTTGTAGCGTTACATACAGACTAATAGATGTCTAACAGAAGACAATCCTATGTAGCTATAGCTTGGTGACTGATGAGGTAAATACATTAATTTGGTTGGGAAGCCATGGCATAAAATGTTCTGTCCATGACAACATCTCAGCGCACCGTGTACTCTGTGTCCAATTCTGTGCTTTGTCACCATTGTGGGAGTAATGTCTCTTGCCAAAGAAGCTGTGGAAAGTTTTTCGCGGGGACGCATGCCCCCGCCCCCCTTGGCCGCTGGCGCGAGGGCCCGTCGAGGCCGCTTGCGGCTTTAATTATTAGGGCCCGAGCCCTATAGGGCGAAGGCCCTATTGTTCTTGTAAGAGTTCACTATTATTATTCTTCCGTCTTCTTCTTCTTCTTTATTTTTCTCCGCTGTTGGGCCATTTTCGGGGCGCTTGCCATGGGCGAAAACGCACCAAATTTGGCGCCAGTTCCGAGAATTGCCACCGCTACTCAGAACCAAAAGCCCAAACTTGGCCGGGGCTCAGGGCCTCTATAGCGCCCCCTAAGTCGTTGTGATTTTGGCCTCCCGCTTTAAGGTGCCTGGGTGCCGTGTAGTTTGTAGTAGTGGCATGCCATTTGGTACGCATATGTATCTCACTAAGCCGGACAAAAATGTAATGCCAATGCATTAGCCACGCCCAACAGGAAGTGAGGTAATTTCACTTTTGTGCGAAATGCATGGCCACGAAGACGGCGCAACTCCTCCTAGACCGTTCATAGGAATGTCACCAAAATTGATACACATCATCTACAGACATGGCTGACAAAAGTTACTAAATAGGTTCCACGTAGCATAAACCGTTCAGAAGTTATACGTCAATCAATTTTCGATGCAAAATTTTACATGCTTAAAAATTCATAACAAATCTTCTGATTGCTCAAAACTGCTCATACTTCACACACAAATCACTCATTGGGGTTCTGACATGTTACCCAATTTCTGTGATATTTCGCCACTGGGGGCGCTATTTTTGGCCAAAAATTCCAATCTTTCCTCAAATTTGGTCAAACTTCGCGGCCACCCCCTTACTCCCTCCCATGTCATGTATACCACGTTTTGGAAATTTTCGTCCATGGGGGGCGCTGTTTTTGGCCGACGCAATTGCTCCAAAACGGGTTTTTGGTGAATAATTCCATTATGCTTTTCCTTCACACCACTACCTTGTGATAGTACGTTGCTGTTGTAGACACTTATTTTTCCAACTCATAATCGCTCATGTACAGCATAGCGCCACCTACTGACATGTGAAAAACCAAAAAATTTATTCTTCAAAAATCTATATCTCATCTTCTATTTACTCAATTGTCATCAAACTTCATACGCAAACTCTTCATAGCTCACCTGACGTCTACGCCAAATTTTGTGCACTTTTGCCCCTGGGGGTGCTGGTTATGGCAGAAATGATATTGCAGCTTCTGATTTGTCAAACTTGGCAAGCAAACTCTTTACAAGACCCTTATTGGGGCGCTTGCCATGGTCGACAACGCACGAAATTTGGCTCCTTTTTCTTAGACTGCCACCGCTACTGAGAACCAGAAGCCCAGATCCAGGCGGGCCTCAGGGCCTCTATAGCGCCCCCTAAATCGTTGTGATTTTGGCCTCCCGCATTAAGGTGCCTGGTTGCCGTGTAGTTTGTAGTAGTGGCATGCCATTTGGTACGCATATGTATCTCACTAAGCCGGACAAAAATGTAATGCCAATGCATTGGCCACGCCCAACAGGAAGTGAGGTAATTTCACTTTTGGGCGAAATGCATGGCCACGAAGACGGCGCAACTCCTCCTAGACCGTTCATAGGAATGTCACCAAAGTTGATACACATCATCTACAGACACGGCCGACAAAACTTCCTAAATACGTTTCACGTACAATAAACCATTCAGAAGTTATACGTCAATCAATTTTCAATGCAAAATTTTACATGCTTAAAAATTCATAACATATCTTCAAATTGCTCAAAACTGCTCATACTTCACACGCAAATCACTCATTGGGCATCTGACATGTTACCCAATTTCTGTGAAATTTCGCCACTGGGGGCGCTATTTTTGGGCAAAAAATCCAATCTTTCCTCAAATTTGGTCAAACTTCACGGCCACCCTCTTACTACCTCCCATGTCATGTACACCACATTTTGGGAATTTTCGTCCATGGGGGGCGCTGTTTTTGGCCAACGCAATTGCTCCGAAACAGGTTTTTGGTAAATACTTCCATAATGCTTCTCCTTCACACCACTACCTTCTGACAGTACGTTGCTGTTGTAGACACTTATTTTTCCAACTCATAATCGCTCATGTGCAGCATAGCGCCACCTACTGACATGGGAGAAACCAAAAAATTTATTCTTCAAAAATCAATATCTCATCTTCTATTTTCTCAATCTTGATCAAACTTGATACGCACACTCTTAACAGGTCACCTGACATATGTGCCAAATTTTGTGAACTTTTGCCACTGGGGGCGCTGTTTTCAGGCAACAATTTTCATCTCGGCTTCTGATTGGTCAAACTTGATCAAACTTTACAAAACAACTCTTCATAGGTCCCTTGACATGTATACCAAATTTGGTGAACTTTCACCACTGGGGGCGCTCATTGCGCTGTAGCAGTTGCAGGAGAGGTGTTTACAATCATGAGGCACCAGGAGTATGTTGTTTTGGTTGCCTTACACACACATGACTTTTGGACCACTGGGGGCGCTCATTGCGCTGTAGCAGTTGCAGGAGAGGTGTTTACAATCATGAGGCACCAGGAGTATGTTGTTTTGGTTGCCTTAAACACACATGACTTGTGGGGAATGGGTAGGCAGTCGGGAGCAATTGTTGTAGCGTTACATACAGACTAATAGATGTCTTACAGAAGACAATCCTATGTAGCTTTAGCTTGGTGACTGATGAGGTAAATACATTAATTTGGTTGGGAAGCCATGGCATAAAATGTTCTGTCCATGACAACATCTCAGCGCACCGCGTACTCTGTGTCCAATTCTGTGCTTTGTCACCATTGTGGGAGTAATGTCTCTTGCCACAGAAGCTGTGGAAGGTGTTTCGCGGGGACGCATGCCCCCGCCCCCCTTGGCCGCTGGCGCGAGGGCCCGTCGAGGCCGCTTGCGGCTTTAATTAGGGCCCGAGCCCTATAGGGCGAAGGCCCTATTGTTCTTGTAAGAGTTCACTATTATTAGGGCCCGAGCCCTATGGGCGAAGGCCCTATTGTTCTTGTAAGAGTTCACTATTATTCTTCTTCTTTATTTTTCTCCGCTGTTGGGCCATTTTCGGGGCGCTTGCCATGGGCGAAAACGCACGAAATTTGGCACCAGTTCCGAGAATTGCCACCGCTACTCAGAGCCAAAAGCCCACACTTGGCCGGGGCTCAGGGCCTCTATAGCGCCCCCTAAGTCGTTGTGATTTTGGCCTCCCGCATTAAGGTGCCTGGTTGCCATATAGTTTGTAGTAGTGGCATGCCATTTGGTATGCATATGTATCTCACTAAGCCGGACAAAAATGTAATGCCAATGCATTAGCCACGCCCAACAGGAAGTGAGGTAATTTCACTTTTGTGCGAAATGCATGGCCACGAAGACGGCGCAACTCCTCCTAGACCGTTCATAGGAATGTCACCAAAATTGATACACATCATCTACAGACATGGCTGACAAAAGTTACTAAATAAGTTTCACGTAGGATAAACCATTCAGAAGTTATACGTCAATCAATTTTCACTTCAAAATTTTACATGCTAAAAAATTCATAACAAATCTTCTAATTGCTCAAAACTGCTCATACTTCACACGCAAATCACTCATTGGGCTTCTGACATGTTACCCAATTTCTGTGATATTTCGCCACTGGGGGCGCTATTTTTGGGCAAAAAATCCAATCTTTCCTCAAATTTGGTCAAACTTCACGGCCACCCTCTTACTACCTCCCATGTCATGTATACCACATTTTGGGAACTTTCGTCCATGGGGGGCGCTGTTTTTGGCCGACGCAATTTCTCCAAAATGGGTTTTTGGTGAATAATTCCATAATGCTTTTCCTTCACACCACTACCTTGTGATAGTACGTTGCTGTTGTAGACACTTATTTTTCCATCTCATAATCGCTCATGTACAGCATAGCGCCACCTACTGACATGGGAAAAACCAAAAAATTTATTCTTCAAAAATCTATGTCTCATCTTCTATTTACTCAATTGTCGTCAAACTTCATACGAAAACTCTTCATAGCTCACCTGACATATACGCCAAATTTTGTGCACTTTCGCCACTGGGGGTGCTGGTTATGGCAAAAATGATATTGCAGCTTCTGATTTGTCAAACTTGGCAAGCAAACTCTTTACAAGACCCTTACTGGGGCGCTTGCCATGGTCGACAACGCTCGAAATTTTGCCCCTTTTTCTTGGACTGCCACCGCTACTGAGAACCAGAAGCCCAGATCCAGGCGGGGCTCAGGGCCTCTATAGCGCCCCCTAACGTGTTGTGATTTTTGCCTCTCGCATTAAGGTGCCTGGTTGCCATGTAGTTTGTAGTAGTGGCATGCCCTTTGGTACGCATATGTATCTCAATAAGCCGGACAAAAATGTAATGCCAATGCATTAGCCACGCCCAACAGGAAGTGAGGTAATTTCACTTTTGTGCGAAATGCATGGCCACGAAGACGGCGCAACTCCTCCTAGACCGTTCATAGGAACGTCACCAAAATTGATACACATCATCTACAGACATGGCAGACAAAAGTTGCTAAATACGTTTCACGTGGGGTAAACCGTTCACAAGTTATACGTCAATTAATTTTCAATGAAAAATTTTACATGCTTAAAAATTCATAACAAATCTTCTAATTGCTCAAAACTGCTCATACTTCACACGCAAATCACTCATTGGGCTTCTGACATGTTACCCAATTTCTGTGATGTTTCGCCACTGGGGGCGCTATTTTTGGGCAAAAAATCCAATCTTTCCTCAAATTTGGTCAAACTTCACGGCCACCCTCTTACTACCTCCCATGTCATGTATACCACATTTTGGGAATTTTCGTCCATGGGGGGCGCTGTTTTTGGCCGACGCAATTGCTCCAAAACGGTTTTTGGTAAATAATTCCATAATGCTTTTCCTTCACACCACTACCTTGTGATTGTACGTTGCTGTTGTAGACACTTATTTTTCCAACTCATAATCGCTCATGTACAGCATAGCGCCACCTACTGACATGGGAAAAACCAAAAAATTTATTCTTCAAAAATCTATATCTCATCTTCTATTTACTCAATTGTCATCAAACTTCATACGCAAACTCTTCATAGCTCACCTGACATATACGCCTAATTTTGTGCACTTTCGCCCCTGGGGGTGCTGGTTATGGCAAAAATGATATTGCAGCTTCTGATTTGTCAAACTTGGCAAGCAAACTCTTTACAAGACCCTTATTGGGGCACTTGCCATGGTCGACAACGCACGAAATTTGGCTCCTTTTTCTTAGACTGCCACCGCTACTGAGAACCAGAAGCCCAGATCCAGGCGGGCCTCAGGGCCTCTATAGCGCCCCCTAACGTGTTGTGATTTTTGCCTCTCGCATTAAGGTGCCTGCTTGGCATATAGTTTCTAGTTATTATTATTATTATTAGGGCCCGAGCACCGTACAGTGTGAGACCCTATTGTTTTTGAAGGATTATTATTATTATTATTATTATTAGGCCCCGAGCACCGTACAGTGCGAGACCCTATTGTTGCCATGTGTCCAATTCTGTGCTTTGTCGCCATTGAGGGAGTAATGTCTCTTGCCGCAGAAGCTGTGGAAGGTATTTCGCGGGGACGCATGCCCCCGCCCCCCTTGGCCGCTGGCGCGAGGGCCCGTCGAGGCCGCTTGCGGCTTTAATTAGGGCCCGAGCCCTATGGGCGAAGGCCCTATTGTTCTTGTAAGAGTTCACTATTATTATTCTTCCGTCTTCTTTATTTTTCTCCGCTGTTGGGCCATTTTCGGGGCGCTTGCCATGGGCGAAAACGCACGAAATTTGGCACCAGTTCCGAGAATTGCCACCGCTACTCAGAACCAGAAGCCCAAACTTGGCCAGGGCTCAGGGCCTCTATAGCGCCCCCTAAGTCGTTGTGATTTTGGCCTCCCGCATTAAGGTGCCTCGGTGCCATGTAGTTTGTAGTAGTGGCATGCCATTTGGTACGCATATGTATCTCACTAAGCCGGACAAAAATGTAATGCCAATGCATTAGCCACGCCCAACAGGAAGTGAGGTAATTTCACTTTTGTGCGAAATGCATGGCCACGAAGACGGCGCAACTCCTCCTAGACCGTTCATAGGAACGTCACCAAAATTGATACACATCATCTACAGACATGGCTGACAAAAGTTACTAAATACGTTTCACGTAGCATAAACCGTTCAGAAGTTATACGTCAATCAATTTTCAATGCAGAATTTTACATGCTTAAAAATTCATAACAAATCTTCTGATTGCTCAAAACTGCTCATACTTCACACGCAAATCACTCATTGGGCTTCTGACATGTTACCCAATTTCTGTGATGTTTCGCCACTGGGGGCGCTATTTTTGGGCAAAAAATCCAATCTTTCCTCAAATTTGGTCAAACTTCACCGCCACCCTCTTACTACCTCCCATGTCATGTAAACGACATTTTGGGAATTTTCGTCCATGGGGGGCGCTGTTTTTGGCCGACGCAATTGCTCCAAAACGGGTTTTTGGTCAATAATTCCCTAATGCTTTTCCTTCACACCACTACCTTGTGGTAATGTCTCTTGCCGAAGAAGCTGTGGAAGGTATTTCGCGGGGACGCATGCCGCCGCCCCCCTTGGCCGCTGGCGCGAGGGCCCGTCGAGGCCGCTTGCGGCTTTAATTAGGGCCCGAGCCCTATAGGGCGAAGGCCCTATTGTTCTTGTAAGAGTTCACTATTATTAGGGCCCGAGCCCTATGGGCGAAGGCCCTATTGTTCTTGTAAGAGTTCACTATTATTATTCTTCCGTCTTCTTCTTCTTCTTCTTCTTCTTTATTTTTCTCCGCTGTTGGGCCATTTTCGGGGCGCTTGCCATGGGCGAAAACGCACGAAATTTGGCGCCACTTCCGAGAATTGCCACCGCTACTCAGAGCCAAAAGCCCAAACGTGGCCGGGGCTCAAGGCCTCTATAGCGCCCCCTAAGTCATTGTGATTTTGGCCTCCCGCATTAAGGTGCCTGGTTGCCATATAGTGTGTAGTAGTGGCATGCCATTTGGTACGCATATGTATCTCACTAAGCCGGACAAAAATGTAATGCCAATGCATTAGCCACGCCCAACAGGACGTGAGGTAATTTCACTTTTGTGCGAAATGCATGGCCACGAAGACGGCGCACCTCCTCCTAGGCCGTTCATAGGAATGTCACCAAAATTGATAGACATTATCTACAGACATGGCTGACAAAAGTTACTAAATACGTTTCACGTAGGATAAGCCGTTCAGAAGTTATACGTCAATCAATTTTCAATGCAAAATTTTACATGCTTAAAAATTCATAACAAATCTTCTACTTGCTCAAAACTGCTCTTACTTCACACGCAGATCACTCATTGGGCTTCTGACATGTTACCCAATTTCTGTGATATTTTGCCACTGGGGGCGCTATTTTTGGGCAAAAAATCCAATCTTTCCTCAAATTTGGTCAAACTTCACGGCCACCCTCTTACTACCTCCCATGTCATATATACCACATTTTGGGAATTTTCGTCCATGGGGGGCGCTGTTTTTGGCCGACGCAATTGCTCCAGAACGGGTTTTTGGTAAATAATTCCATAATGCTTTTCCTTCACACCACTACCTTGTGATTGTACGTTGCTGTTGTAGACACTTATTTTTCCATCTCATAATCGCTCATGTACAGCATAGCGCCACCTACTGACATGGGAAAAACCAAAAATTTTATTCTTCAAAAATCAATATCTCATCTTCTATTTACTCAATCTTGATCAAACTTGATACGCACACTCTTAACAGGTCACCTGACATATCTGCCAAATTTTGTGAACTTTTGCCACTGGGGGCGCTTTTTTCAGGCAACAATTTATATCTCGGCTTCTGATTGGTCAAACTTGATCAAACTTGACACAACAACTCTTCATAGGTCCCTTGACATGTATACCAAACTTGTTGAACTTTCACCACTGGGGGCGCTCATTGCACTGTAGCAGTTGCAGGAGAGGTGTTTACAATCATGAGGCACCAGGAGTATGTTGTTTTGGTTGCCTTAAACACACATGACTTGTGGCGAATGGGTAGGCAGTCGGGAGCAGGTGCTGTAGCGTTACATACAGACTAATAGATGTCTAACAGAAGACAATCCTATGTAGCTATAGCTTGGTGACTGATGAGGTAAATACATTAATTTGGTTGGGAAGCCATGGCATAAAATGTTCTGTCCATGACAACATCTCAGCGCACCGTGTACTCTGTGTCCAATTCTGTGCTTTGTCGCCATTGTGGGAGTAATGTCTCTTGCCGAAGAAGCTGCGGAAGGTATTTCGCGGGGACTCATGCCCCCGCCCCCCTTGGCCGCTGGCGCGAGGGCCCGTCGAGGCCGCTTGCGGCTTTAATTAGGGCCCGAGCCCTATGGGCGAAGGCCCTATTGTTCTTGTAAGAGTTCACTATTATTATTCTTCTTCTTCCGTCTTCTTCTTCTTCTTCTTCCGTCTTCTTCTTCTTCTTTATTTTTCTCCGCTGTTGGGCCATTTTCGGGGCGCTTGCCATGGGCGAAAACGCACGAAATTTGGCACCAGTTCCGAGAATTGCCACCGCTACTCAGAACCAGAAGCCCAAACATGGCCGGGGCTCCGGGCCTCTATAGCGCCCCCTAAGTCGTTGTGATTTTGGCCTCCCGCATTAAGGTGCCTGGGTGCCATGTAGTTTGTAGTAGTGGCATGCCATTTGGTACGCATGTGTATCTCACTAAGCCGGACAAAAATGTAATGCCAATGCATTAGCCACGCCCAACAGGAAGTGAGGTAATTTCACTTTTGTGCGAAATGCATGGCCACGAAGACGGCGCAACTCCTCCTAGACCGTTCATAGGAATGTCACCAAAATTGATACACATCATCTACAGACATGGCTGACAAAAGTTACTAAATACGTTTCACGTAGCATAAACCGTTCAGAAGTTATATGTCAATCAATTTTCGATGCAAAATTTTTCATGCTTAAAAATTCATAAATCTTCTGATTGCTCAAACCTGGTCATACTTCACACGCAAGTCACTCATTGGGCTTCTGACATGTTACCCAATTTCTGTGATATTTCTCCACTGGGGGCGCTATTTTTGCGCAAAAATTCCAATCTTTCCTCAAATTTGGTCAAACTTCACGGCCACCCTCTTACTACCTCCCATGTCATGTATACCACATTTTGGAAATTTTCGTACATGGGGGGCGCTGTTTTTGGCCGACGCAATTGCTCCAAAACGGGTTTTTGGTAAATAATTCCATAATGCTTTTCCTTCACACCACTACCTTGTGATAGTACGTTGCTGTTGTAGACACTTATTTTTCCAACTCATAATCGCTCATGTACAGCATAGCGCCACCTACTGACATGGGAAAAACCAAAAAATTTATTCTTCAAAAATCTATATCTCATCTTCTATTTACTCAATTGTCATCAAACTTCATACGCAAACTCTTCATAGCTCACCTGACATCTACACCAAATTTTGTGCACTTTCGCCCCTGGGGGTGCTGGTTATGGCAAAAAAGATATTGCAGCTTCTGATCTGTCAAACTTGCCAAGCAAACTCTTTACAAGACCCTTATTGGGGCGCTTGCCATGGTCGACCACGCACGAAATTTGGCTCCTTTTTCTTAGACTGCCTCCGCTACTGAGAACCAGAAGCCCAGATCCAGGCGGGCCTCAGGGCCTCTATAGCGTCCCCTAAGTCGTTGTGATTTTGGTCTCCCGCATTAAGGTGCCTGGTTGCCATGTAGTTTGTAGTAGTGGCATTCCATTTGGTACGCATATGTATCTCACTAAGCCGGACAAAAATGTAATGCCAATGCATTAGCCACGCCCAACAGGAAGTGAGGTAATTTCACTTTTGTGCGAAATGCATGGCCACGAAGACGGCGCAACTCCTCCTAGACCGTTCATAGGAATGTCACCAAAATTGATACACATCATCTACAGACATGGCTGACAAAAGTTACTAAATACGTTTCACGTAGCATAAACCGTTCAGAAGTTATACGTCAATCAATTTTCGATGCAAAATTTTACATGCTTAAAAATTCATAACAAATCTTCTGATTGCTCAAAACTGCTCATACTTCACAGGCAAATCACTCATTGGGCTTCTGACATGTTACCCAATTTGTGTGATATTTCGCCACTGGGGGCGCTATTTTTGGGCAAAAAATCCAATCTTTCCTCAAATTTGGTCAAACTTCACGGCCACCCTCTTACTACCTCCCGTGTCATGTATGCCACGTTTTGGGAATTTTCGTCCATGGGAGGCGCTGTTTTTGGCCGACGCAATTGCTCCAAAACGGGTTTTTGGTAAATAATTCCATAATGCTTTTCCTTAACACCACTACCTTGTGATAGTGCGTTGCTGTTGTAGACACTTATTTTTCCAACTCATAATCGCTCATGTACAGCATAGCGCCACCTACTGACATGGGAAAAACCAAAAAATTTATTCTTCTAAAATCTATATCTCATCTTCTATTTACTCAATTGTCATCAAACTTCATACGCAAACTCTTCATAGCTCACCTGACATGTACGCCAAATTTTGTGCACTTTCGCCCCTGGGGGTGCTGGTTATGGCAGAAATGTTATTGCAGCTTCTTATTTGTCAAACTTGGCAAGCAAACTCTTTACAAGACCCTTATTGGGGCGCTTGCCATGGTCGACAACGCACGAAATTTGGCTCCTTTTCCTTAGACTGCCACCGCTACTGAGAACCAGAAGCCCAGATCCAGGCGGTCCTCAGGGCCTCTATAGCGCCCCCTAACTCGTTGTGATTTTGGCCTCCCGCATTAAGGTGCCTGGTTGCCATGTAGTTTGTAGTAGTGGCATGCCATTTTGTAGGCATATGTATCTCACTAAGCCGGACAAAAATGCAATGCCAATGCATTAGCCACGCCCAACAGGAAGTGAGGTAATTTCACTTTTGTGTGAAATGCATGGCCACGAAGATGGCGCAATTCCTCCTTGACCGTTCATAGGAATGTCACCAGAATTGATCCACATCATCTATAGACATGGCTGACAAAAGTTCCTAGATATGTTTCACGTAGCATAAACCGTTCAGAAGTTATACGTCAATCAATTTTCAATGCAAAATTTTACATGCTTAAAAATTCATAACAAATCTTCTAATTGCTCAAAACTGCTCATACTTCACACGCTAATCACTCATTGGGCTTCTGACATGTTACCCAATTTCTGTGATATTTCGCCACTGGGGGCGCTATTTTTGGGCAAAAATAGCATTCTTTCCTCAAATTTGGTCAAACTTCACGGCCACCCTCTTACTACCTCCCATGTCATGTATACCACATTTTGGGAATTTTCGTCCATGGGGGGCGCTGTTTCTGGCCGACGCAATTTCTCCAAAACGGGTTTTTGGTAAATAATTCCATAATGCTTTTCCTTCACACCACTACCTTGTGATAGTGCGTTGCTGTTGTGGACACTTTTTTCTCCAACTCATAATCGCTCATGTACAGCATAGCGCCACCTACTGACATGGAAAAAACCAAAACATTTATTCTTCAAAAATCAATATCTCATCTTCTATTTACTCAATCTTGATCAAACTTGATCCGCTCACTCTTAACAGGTCACCTGACATATGTGCCAAATTTTGTGAACTTTTGCCACTGGGGGCGCTGTTTTCAGGCAACAATTTATATCTCGGCTTCTGATTGGTCAAACTTGATCAAACTTGACAAAACAACTCTTCTTAGGTCCCTTGACATGTATACCAAATTTGGTGAACTTTCACCACTGGGGGCGCTCATTGCGCTGTAGCAGTTGCAGGAGAGGTGTTTACAGTCATGAGGCACCTGGAGTATGTTGTTTTGGTTGCCTTACACACACATGACTTGTGGGGAATGGGTAGGCATTCGGGAGCAAGTGTTGTAGCGTTACATACAGACTAATAGATGTCTAACAGAAGACAATCCTATGTAGCTATAGCTTGGTGACTGATGAGGTAAATACTTTAATTTGGTTGGGAAGCCATGGCTTAAAATGTTCTGTCCATGACAACATCTCAGCGCACCGTGCACTCTGTGTCCAATTCTGTGCTTTGTCGCCATTGTGGGAGTAATGTCTCTTGCTGAAGAAGCTGTGGAAGGTATTTCGCGGGGACGCATGCCCCCGCCCCCCTTGGCCGCTGGCGCGAGGGCCCGTCGAGGCCGCTTGCGGCTTTAATTAGGGCCCGAGCCCTATGGGCGAAGGCCCTATTGTTCTTGTAAGAGTTCACTATTATTATTCTTCCGTCTTCTTCTTCTTCTTCTTCCGTCTTCTTCTTCTTCTTTATTTTTCTCCGCTGTTGGGCCATTTTCGGGGCGCTTGCCATGGGCGAAAACGCACGAAATTTGGCGCCAGTTCCGAGAATTGCCACCGCTACTCAGAACCAGAAGCCCAAACTTGGCCGGGGCTCAGGGCCTCTATAGCGCCCCCTAAGTCGTTGTGATTTTGGCCTCCCGCATTAAGGTGCCTGGGTGCCATGTAGTTCGTAGTACTGGCATGCCATTTGGTACGCATATGTATCTCACTAAGCCGGACATAAATGTAATGCCAATGCATTAGCCACGCCCAACAGGAAGTGAGGTAATTTCACTTTTGTGCGAAATGCATGGCCACGAAGACGGCGCAACTCCTCCTAGACCGTTCATAGAAATGTCACCAAAATTGATACACATCATCTACAGACATGGCTGACAAAAGTTACTAAATACGTTTCACGTAGGATAAACCGTTCAGAAGTTATACGTCAATCAATTTTCGATGCAAAATTTTACATGCTTACAAATTCATAACAAATCTTCTGATTGCTCAAAACTGCTCATACTTCACACGCAAATCACTCATTGGGCTTTTGACATGTTACCCAATTTCTGTGATATTTCGCCACTGGGGGCGCTATTTTTGGGCAAAAATTCCAATCTTTCCTCAAATTTGGTCAAACTTCACGGCCACCCTCTTACTACCTCCCATGTCATGTATACCACGTTTTGGAAATTTTCGTCCATGGGGGGCACTGTTTTTGGCCGACGCAACTGCTCCAAAACGGGGTTTTGGTAAATAATTCCATAATGCTTTTCCTTCACACCACAACCTTGTGATAGGACGTTGCTGTTGTAGACACTTATTTTTCCAACTCATAATCGCTCATGTACAGCATAGCGCCACCTACTGACATGGGAAAAACCAAAAAATTTATTCTTCAAAAATCTATATCTCATCTTCTATTTACTCAATTGTCATCAAACTTCATACGCAAACTCTTCATAGCTCACCTGACGTCTACGCCAAATTTTGTGCACTTTCGCCCCTGGGGGTGCTGGTTATGGCAAAAATGATATTGCAGCTTCTGATTTGTCAAACTTGCCAAGCAAACTCTTTACAAGACCCTTATTGGGGCGCTTGCCATGGTCGACAACGCACGAAATTTGGCTCCTTTTTCTTAGACTGCCACCGCTACTGAGAACCAGAAGCCCAGATCCAGGCGGGCCTCAGGGCCTCTATAGCGCCCCCTAACTCGTTGTGATTTTGGCCTCCCGCATTAAGGTGCCTGGTTGCCATGTAGTTTGTAGTAGTGGCATGCCATTTGGTACGCATATATATCTCACTAGGCCGGACAAAATTGTAATGCCAATGCATTAGCCACGCCCAACAGGAAGTGAGGTAATTTCACTTTTGTGCGAAATGCATGGCCACGAAGACGGCGCAACTCCTCCTAGACCGTTCATAGGAATGTCACCAAAATTGATACACATCATCTTCAGACATGGCTGACAAAAGTTACTCCATAGGTTTCACGTAGCATAAACCGTTCAGAAGTTATACGTCAATCAATTTTCAATGCAACATTTTACATGCTTAAAAATTCATAACAAATCTTCTACTTGCTCAAAACTGCTCATACTTCACACGCAGATCACTCATTGTGCTTCTGACATGTTACCCACTTTCTGTGATATTTCGCCACTGGGGGCGCTATTTTTGGGCAAAAATTCCAGTCTTTCCTCAAATTTGGTCAAACTTCACGGCCACCCTCTTACTACCTCCCATGTCATGTATACCACATTTTGGGAATTTTCGTCCATGGGGGGGCGCTGTTTTTGGCCGACGCAATTGCTCCAAAACGGGTTTTTGGTAAATAATTCCATAATGCTTTTCCTTCACACCACTACCTTGTGATAGTGCGTTGCTGTTGTAGACACTTATTTTTCCAACTCATAATCGCTCATGTACAGCATAGCGCCACCTACTGACATGGGAAAAACCAAAAATTTTATTCTTCAAAAATCTATATCTCATCTTCTATTTACTCAATTGTCATCAAACTTCATACGCAAACTCTTCATAGCTCACCTGACATGTACGCCTAATTTTGTGCACTTTCGCCCCTGGGGGTGCTGGTTATGGCAGAAATGATATTGCAGCTTCTGATTTGTCAAACTTGGCAAGCAAACTCTTTACAAGACCCTTATTAGGGCGCTATTATTATTAGGGCCCGAGCACCGTACAGTGCGAGACCCTATCGTTGCCATGTGTCCAATTCTGTTCTTTGTCGCCATTGCGGGAGTAATGTCTCTTGCCGAAGAAGCTGTGGAAGGTATTTCGCGGGGACGCATGCCCCCGCCCCCCTTGGCCGCTGGCGCGAGGGCCCGTCGAGGCCGCTTGCGGCTTTAATTAGGGCCCGAGCCCTATAGGGCGAAGGCCCTATTGTTCTTGTAAGAGTTCACTATTATTATTCTTCCGTCTTCTTCTTCTTCTTCTTCTTTATTTTTCTCCGCTGTTGGGCCATTTTCGGGGCGCTTGCCATGGGCGAAAACGCACGAAATTTGGCGCCAGTTCCGAGAATTGCCACCGCTACTCAGAACCAAAAGCCCAAACTTGGCCGGGGCTCAGGGCCTCTATAGCGCCCCCTAAGTCATTGTGATTTTGGCCTCCCGCATTAAGGTGCCTGGTTGCCATGTAGTTTGTAGTAGTGGCATGCCATTTGGTACGCATATGTATCTCACTAAGCCGGACAAAAATGTAATGCCAATGCATTAGCCACGCCCAACAGGAAGTGAGGTAATTTCACTTTTGTGTGAAATGCATGGCCACGAAGACGGCGCAACTCCTCCTAGACCGTTCATAGGAATGTCACCAAAATTGATACACATCATCTACAGACATGGCTGACAAAAGTTACTAAATACGTTTCACGTAGCATAAACCGTTCAGAAGTTATACGTCAATCAATTTTCAATGCAAAATTTTACATGCTCAAAAATTCATTACAAATCTTCTAATTGCTCAAAACTGCTCATACTTCACACGCAGATCACTCATTGGGCTTCTGACATGTTACCCAATTTCTGTGATATTTCGCCACTGGGGGCGCTATTTTTGGGCAAAAATTCCAATCTTTCCTCAAATTTGGTCAAACTTCACGGCCACCCTCTTACTACCTCCCATGTCATGTATACCACATTTTGGGAATTTTCGTCCATGGGGGGCGCTGTTTTTGGCCGACGCAATTGCACCAAAACGGGTTTTTGGTAAATAATTCCATAATGCTTTTCCTTCACACCACTACCTTGTGATAGTGCGTTGCTGTTGTAGACACTTATTTTTCCAACTCATAATCGCTCATGCACAGCATAGCGCCACCTACTGACATGGGAAAAACCAAAAAATTTATTCTTCAAAAATCTATATCTCATCTTCTATTTACTCAATTGTCATCAAACTTCATACACAAACTCTTCATAGCTCACCTGACACGGACGCCAAATTTTGTGCACTTTCGCCCCTGGGGGTGCTGGTTATGGCAGAAATGATATTGCAGCTTCTGATTTGTCAAACTTGGCAAGCAAACTCTTTACAAGACCCTTATTGGGGCGCTTGCCATGGTCGACAACGCACGAAATTTGGCTCCTTTTTCTTCGACTGCCACCCCTACTGAGAACCAGAGGCCCAGATCCAGGCGGGCCTCAGGGCCTCTATAGCGCCCCCTAACTCGTTGTGATTTTGGCCTCCCGCGTTAAGGTGCCTGGTTGCCATGTAGTTTGTAGTAGTGGCATGCCATTTGGTACACATATGTCTCTCACTAAGCCGGACAAAAATGTAATGCCAATGCATTAGCCACGCCCAACAGGAAGTGAGGTAATTTCACTTTTGTGCGAAATGCATGGCCACGAAGACGGCGCAACTCCTCCTAGACCGTTCATAGGTATGTCACCAAAATTGATACACATCATCTACAGACATGGCTGACAAAAGTTACTAAAGACGTTTCACGTAGCATAAATCCTTCAGAAGTTATACGTCAATCAATTTTCAATGCAAAATTTTACATGCTTAAAAATTCATAACAAATCTTCTCATTGCTCAAAACTGCTCATACTTCACACGCAAATCACTCATTGGGCTTCTGACATGTTACCCAATTTCTGTGATATTTCGCCACTGGGGGCGCTATTTTTGGGCAAAACATCCAATCTTTCCTCAAATTTGGTCAAACTTCACGGCCACCCTCTTACTACCTCCCATGTCATGTATACCACATTTTGGGAATTTTCGTCCATGGGGGGCGCTGTTTTTGGCCGACGCAATTGCTCCAACACGGGTTTTTGGTAAATAATTCCATAATGCTTTTCCTTCACACCACTACCTTGTGGTAATGTCTCTTGCCGAAGAAGCTGTGGAAGGTATTTCGCGGGTACGCATGCCCCCGCCCCCCTTGGCCGCTGGCGCGAGGGCCCGTCGAGGCCGCTTGCGGCTTTAATTCTTCTTCTTCTTCTTCCGTCTTCTTCTTCTTCTTTATTTTTCTCCGCTGTTGGGCCATTTTCGGGGCGCTTGCCATGGGCGAAAACGCACGAAATTTGGCACCAGTTCCGAGAATTGCCACCGCTACTCAGAACCAGAAGCCCAAACTTGGCCGGGGCTCAGGGCCTCTATAGCGCCCCCTAAGTCGTTGTGATTTTGGCCTCCCGCATTACGGTGCCTGGGTGCCATGTAGTTTGTAGTAGTGGCATGCCATTTGGTACGCATATGTATCTCACTAAGCCGGACAAAAATGTAATGCCAATGCATTAGCCACGCCCAACAGGAAGTGAGGTAATTTCACTTTTGTGCGAAATGCATGGCCACGAAGACGGCGCAACTCCTCCTAGACCGTTCATAGGAATGTCACCAAAATTGATACACATCATCTACAGACATGGCTGACAAAAGTTACTAAATACGTGTCACGTTGGATTAACCGTTCAGAAGTTATACGTCAATCAATTTTCGATGCAAAATTTTACATGCTTAAAAATTCATAACAAATCTTCTGATTGCTCAAAACTGCTCATACTTCACACGCAAATCACTCATTGGGCTTCTGACATGTTACCCAATTTCTTTGATATTTCGCCACTGGGGGCGCTATTTTTGGGCAAAAAATCCAATCTTTCCTCAAATTTGGTCAAACTTCACGGCCACCCTCTTTCTACCTCCCATGTCATGTATACCACTTTCTGGGAATTTTCGTCCATGGGGGGCGCTGTTTTTGGCCGACGCAATTGCTCCAAAACGGGTTTTTGGCAAATAATTCCATAATGCTTTTCCTTCACACCACTACCTTGTGATAGTACGTTGCTGTTGTAGACACTTATTTTTCCAACTCATAATCGCTCATGTACAGCATAGCGCCACCTACTGACATGGGAAAAACCAAAAAATTTATTCTTCAAAAATCTATATCTCATCTTCTATTTACTCAATTGTCATCAAACTTCATACGCAAACTCTTCATAGCTGACCTGACATATACGCCAAATTTTGTGCACTTTCGCCACTGGGGGCGCTATTTTTGGGCAAAAAATCCAATCTTTCCTCAAATTTGGTCAAACTTCACGGCCACCCTCTTACTACCTCCCATGTCATGTATACCACATTTTGGGCATTTTCGTCCATGGGGGGCGCTGTTTTTGGCCGACGCAATTGCTCCAAAACGGGTTTTTGGTAAATAATTCCATAATGCTTTTCCTTCACACCACTACCTTGTGATAGTACGTTGCTGTTGTAGACACTTATTTTTCCAACTCATAATCGCTCATGTACAGCATAGCGCCACCTACTGACATGGGAAAAACCAAAAAATTTATTCTTCAAAAATCTATATCTCATCTTCTATTTACTCTATTGTCATCAAACTTCATACGCATACTCTTCATAGCTCACCTGACATATACGCCAAATTTTGTGCACTTTCGCCCCTGGGGGTGCTGGTTATGGCAAAAATGATATTGCAGCTTCTGATTTGTCAAACTTGGCAAGCAAACTCTTTACAAGACCCTTATTGGGGCGCTTGCCATGGTCGACAACGCACGAAATTTGGCTCCTTTTTCTTAGACTGCCACCGCTACTGAGAACCAGAAGCCCAGATCCAGGCGGGCCTCAGGGCCTCTATAGCGCCCCCCGAGCACCATACAGTGCGAGACCCTACTGTTGCCATGTGTCCAATTCTGTGCTTTGTCGCCATTGTGGGAGTAATGTCTCTTGCCGAAGAAGCTGTGGAAGGTATTTCGCGGGGACGCATGCCCCCGCCCCCCTTGGCCGCTGGCGCGAGGGCCCGTCAAGGCCGCTTGCGGCTTTAATTAGGGCCCGAGCCCTATGGGCGAAGGCCCTATTGTTCTTGTAAGAGTTCACTATTATTATTCTTCCGTCTTCTTCTTCTTCCGTCTTCTTCTTCTTCTTTATTTTTCTCCGCTGTTGGGCCATTTTCGGGGCACTTGCCATGGGGGAAAACGCACAAAATTTGGCACCAATTCCGAGAATTGCCACCGCTACTCAGAACCAGAAGCCCAAACTTGGCCGGGGCTCAGGGCCTCTATAGCGCCCCCTAAGTCGTTGTGATTTTGGCCTCCCGCATTAAGGCGCCTGGGTGCCATGTAGTTTGTAGTAGTGGCATGCCATTTGGTACGCATATGTATCTCACTAAGCCGGACAAAAATGTAATGCCAATGCATTAGCCACGCCCAACAGGAAGTGAGGTAATTTCACTTTTGTGCGAAATGCATGGCCACGAAGACGGCGCAACTCCTCCTAGACCGTTCATAGGAATGTCACCAGAATTGATACACATCATCTACAGACATGGCTGACAAAAGTTACTAAATACGTTTCACGTATTATAAACCGTTCAGAAGTTATACGTCAATCAATTATCGATGCAAAATTTTACATGCTTAAAAATTCATAACAAATCTTCTGATTGCTCAAAACTGCTCATACTTCACACGCAAATCACTCATTGGGCTTCTGACATGTTACCCAATTTCTGTGATATTTCGCCACTGGGGGCGCTATTTTTGGGCAAAAATTCCAATCTTTCCTCAAATTTGGTCAAACTTCACGGCCACCCTCTTTCTACCTCCCATGTAATGTATACCACATTTTGGAAATTTTCGTCCATGGGGGGCGCTGTTTTTGGCCATCGCAATTGCTCCAAAACGGGTTTTTGGTTAATAATTCCATAATGCTTTTCCTTCACACCACTACCTTCTGAAAGTATGTTGCTGTTGTAGACACCTATTTTTCCAACTCATAATCGCTCATGTACAGCATAGCGCCACCTACTGACATGGGAAAAACCAAAAAATTTATTCTTCAAAAATCTATATCTCATCTTCTATTTACTCAATTGTCATCAAACTTCATACGCAAGCTCTTCATAGCTCACCTGACAAATACGCCAAATTTTGTGCACTTTCGCCACTGGGGGCGCTATTTTTGGGCAAAAAATCCAATCTTTCCTCAAATTTGGTCAAACTTCACGTCCACCCTCTTTCTACCTCCCATGTCATGTATACCACATTTGGGGAATTTTCGTCCATGGGGGGCGCTGTTTTTGGCCAACGCAATTGCTCCATAACGGGTTTTTGGTAAATTATTCCATAATGCTTTTCCTTCACACCACTACCTTGTGCTAGTACGTTGCTGTTGTAGACACTTATTTTTCCAACTCATAATCGCTCAAGTACAGCATAGCGCCACCTACTGACATGGGAAAACCCAAAAATTTATTCTTCAAAAATCTATATCTCATCTTCTATTTACTCAATTGTCATCAAACTTCATAGGCAAACTCTTCAAAGCTCACCTGACATATACGCCAAATTTTGTGCACTTTCGCCCCTGGGGGTGCTGGTTATGGCAAAAATGATATTGCAGCTTCTGATTTGTCAAACTTGGCAAGCACACTCTTTACAAGACCCTTACTGGGGCGCTTGCCATGATCGACAACGCACGAAATTTGGCTCCTTCTTCTTAGACTGCCACCGCTACTGAGAACCAGAAGCCCAGATCCAGGCGGGCCTCAGGGCCTCTATAGCGCCCCCCGAGCACCGTACAGTGCGAGACCCTATTGTTGCCATGTGTCCAATTCTGTGCTTTGTCGCCATTGTGGGAGTAATGTCTCTTGCCGAAGAAGCTGTGGAAGGTTTTTCGCGGGGACGCATGCCCCCGCCCCCCTTGGCCGCTGGCGCGAGGGCCCGTCGAGGCCGCTTGCGGCTTTAATTCTTCTTCTTCCGTCTTCTTCTTCTTTATTTTTCTCCGCTGTTGGGCCATTTTCGGGGCGCTTGCCATGGGCGAAAACGCACGAAATTTGGCACCAGTTCCGAGAATTGCCACCGCTACTCAGAACCAGAAGCCCAAACTTGGCCGGGGCTCAGGGCCTCTATAGCGCCCCCTAAGTCGTTGTGATTTTGGCCTCCCGCATTAAGGTGCCTGGGTGCCATGTAGTTTGTAGTAGTGGCATGCCATTTGGTACGCATATGTATCTCACTAAGCCGGACAAAAATGTAATGCCAATGCATTAGCCACGCCCAACAGGAAGTGAGGTAATTTCACTTTTGTGCGAAATGCATGGCCACGAAGACGGCGCAACTCCTCCTAGACCGTTCATAGGAATGTCACCAAAATTGATACACATCATCTACAGACATGGCTGACAAAAGTTACTAAATAAGTTTCACATAGGATAAACCGTTCAGAAGTTATACGTCAATCAATTTTCGATGCAAAATTTTACATGCTTAAAAATTCATAACAAATCTTCTGGTTGCTCAAAACTGCTCACACTTCACACGCCAATCACTCATTGGGCTTCTGACATGTTACCCAATTTCTGTGATATTTCGCCACTGGGGGCGCTATTTTTGGGCAAAAAATCCAATCTTTCCTCAAATTTGGTCAAACTTCACGGCCACCCTCTTACTACCTCCCATGTCATGTATACCACATTTTGGGAATTTTCGTCCATGGGGGGCGCTGTTTTTGGCCGACGCAATTGCTCCAAAACGGGTTTTTGGTAAATAATTCCATAATGCTTTTCCTTCACACCACTACCTTGTGATAGTACGCTGCTGTTGTAGACACTTATTTTCCCAACTCATAATCGCTCATGTACAGCATTGCGCCACCTACTGACATGGGAAAAACCAAAAAATGTATTCTTCAAAAATCTATATCTCATCTTCTATTTACTCAATTGTCATCAAACTTCATAGGCAAACTCTTCATCGCTCACCTGACATATACGCCAAATTTTGTGCACTTTCGCCACTGGGGGCGCTATTTTGGGGCAAACAATCCAGTCTTTCCTCAAATTTGGTCAAACTTCTCGGCCACCCTCTTACTACCTCCCATGTCATGTATACCACATTTTGGGAATTTTCGTCCATGGGGGTCGCTGTTTTTGGCCGACGCAATTGCTCCAAAACGGGTTTTTGGTAAATTATTCCATCATGCTTTTCCTTCACACCACTACCTTGTGATAGTATGTTGCTGTTGTAGACACTTATTTTTCCAACTCATAATCGCTCATGTACAGCATAGCGCCACCTACTGACATGGGAAAAACCAAAAAATTTATTCTTCAAAAATCTATATCTCATCTTCTATTTACTCAATTGTCATCAAACTTCATACGCATACTCTTCATAGCTCACCTCACATATACGCCAAAATTTGTGCACTTTCGCCCCTGGGGGTGCTGGTTATGGCAGAAATGATATTGCAGCTTCTGATTTGTCAAACTTGGCAAGCAAACTCTTTACAAGACCCTTATTGGGGCGCTTGCCATGGTCGACAACGCACGAAATTTGGCTCCTTTTTTTTAGACTGCCACCGCTACTGAGAACCAGAAGCCCAGATCCAGGTGGGCCTCAGGGCCTCTATAGCGCCCCCCGAGCACCGTTCAGTGCGAGACCCTATTGTTGCCATGTGTCCAATTCTGTGCTTTGTCGCCATTGTGGGAGTAATGTCTCTTGCCGAAGAAGCTGTGGAAGGTATTTCGCGGGGACGCATGCCCCCGCCCCCCTTGGCCGCTGGCGCGAGGGCCCGTCGAGGCCGCTTGCGGCTTTAATTGTCTGTTCATATTCTTTTTGGGGGAGTAAAGTCAGTTTAAAAATGCCGTTAAATGCATAGGCCTATAGGCCAAGTTTAATGACCTTGAGGTTATCAGAGGTCATATGCCGTTTTACAAATGAAAAATGAATTCAGCACCCAAACATTTAACAAACAAGGCCATTTGCTAACTTCATTAATCATTTTAGTACATTTCATCCCTTAGAAAGCTGAGAAACTGGGTTCAGCTGAGACGTTTACAGGCCCAAAGTTCAATGACCTCTAGAGGTCAACAGAGGTCAGATAGAGCTCGGCATATTGCAGATTTGAATTCGGCACACCCAAATTGACAAAATAAGACTGTTTGCCGACTTTGTCTCAAAAATGCCTTTAACTCCTTAAATAAGCACTTTTTTGAATTTTGGTACCAGTCTAGTCATATTTATGCAGAAATACAGAAAATTCTTAAGGGTTCACAAACTTTCAAGCACCACTGTATTTAGTTAGCTAGCTAGACTGTAACTGGTACCAAAATCCAGAATTGTGACACCCAAAGGCATTTTTGAGAAAGCTGAGAAACTGGGTTCAGCTGAGACGTTTACAGGCCCAAAGTTCAATGACCTCTAGAGGTCAACAGAGGTCAGATAGAGCTCGGCATATTGCAGATTTGAATTCGGCACACCCAAATTGACAAAATAAGACTGTTTGCCGACTTTGTCTCAAAAATGCCTTTAACTCCTTAAATAAACACTTTTTTGAATTTTGGTACCAGTCTAGTCATATTTATGCAGAAATACAGAAAATTCTTAAGGGTTCACAAACTTTCAAGCACCATTGTATTTTAGTTAGCTAGCTAGAGTTCACAGTTTACCTTGGCTCTATAAACAGGGCTAGGGAAAAGTACCTACACACCAGTCCAGTGAGAGACTACAGTGAAGCAAGAGAGAGTTTTTGCTCTTTCACATTATACTAAAACTGACAGTCAAATGAAGAATAGCAATTGGTCAAGGAAATTTACCTGGCATCAGAGAGATCACATTTGTTGCCAGCAATGGCCATCACTATGCTGGGCGGTCCATGCTGACGAAGCTCCTTTACCCAATTCTTCAAAGTTAGAAAGGACTCCTGGGGTGGGGGGTGGCGCAAAACAGTACTAGTAAGTAGAGAGTACCAGTAAAAAATTTGGACACACCTACTCATTCATAGATTTTTCTGATTTTCACCATTTTCTACACTATAGACCAATGCATACCTGCCAACCTTGAAAAAATTTTATGAGTACAATTTTACAATTTCATGAGTACCCCCCCCCCCCCCCCCCCACGTCAACCTCACCCCAACCCGGTGCGCATGCACCCCCACAGACCACAACCAGCAGACCAAAAACACACTTTCAATCCAGTTTTATTGCTTGATCTTGGGAACATAGTCCAGTTTTGTAAAACATTCCTATTGATAGACTTTGGGAAACTGTTATTGATGGCTCTTGGGAACTTCCTTCCATTTTGAAAAGCACAACAAACATTAAATACATGTGCAAATGAAATGCAATTAAACCAGAGCCACTCTTTCAAAATAAATAACACATTAAATTACAGTATGTAAAAAAGGCACTTTCAACACAAAACATGGTATGCACAAATTTCCCATGCAATAGGTTTAGACTTTTGCATTTTTTAACATGTTGGAAGTATATTGCATTATACAGTAAAAATATTGCATTATACAGTACACTGCAGTATTTTGTAGTATGCCTTTTTCATGTGCAAACTATTGCATTTGCATTCGAAATATTGCATTTACTGCAGTAATACTGTATAAAAAAGCATTTGATACTGCAATACCACGCAGGTTTTTTCATAAGAGAGATGACCAATTTTCGACTTCACATCATTTGCAAACATTCTAGGCTACCATTAACAGAAGTTACCGACTGCCCTTAAGATATACAACATGCTACGTTTTGTTGAGCACATTAATAAAGTGGTACTTATCATAGTGATCCAATGAGAGCGCGAAAGGAATTGTAATCAGGTTTCGTTGGTTACCGCATCGAATATGCAACCTCGAGTGACGGCTTCGAAGTTAAATGAAGAACTAGCCTGTACTGTTGGTGTTGTAAAATGCACAAAATAACAGCTAGGAAGCTCTCGAGTACACGTGAAACACAACCGTTTCTGTTACAAATATAAAAACGACATCTCTAACCAACGTTTCAATCCCCGACTCGCTCTAGCCACCTGGCTGCACCGCTGCACTCAAGTCAGAGACACGAAGGAGGAAGGGGAGGGGGTGAAGAGGGGCGGGGGGATTGGGCAAAGCGTTCCATTCTGGCTTTGAGTTTTCTCACAGATCAGCGGTATCAACTTCAGCCAGAACCTGACTGAAATGCGAGTTCGGATGATATGCGTACTTTTTAATGTGAAAACGTACAGTTGTACAATGAGGTAAAAATTTGTAGCGGCTACGCAAGATGCGTACAGGTTGGCAGGTATGCCAATGGTGAAGGCATCAAAACTGAAATAATATGGAAAAAGTTAGTGTCAAAAGTTAATTAGTGGAATTTCTTGCCTTCTTAATGTGTTTGAGACCATCAAACAGTAAATAGCAAATAACAAAAATACAACAAATGGGCCTATTCAACAACTGTAGTAATACATGTGTCAAGAACCGCTCACCTAAGTAAAGAGAAATGACAGTCCATCACTACTTTAAGGCATGAAATGTTTTTTAAATCAATAAAAATAAAGAAAAACCACTGAATTAGAAGTTGTCTCCAAACTTTTGACTGGTACTGTATGTATGGATAGATAAACACAGATAGACAGCCAGATAGATATAGATCAGAAATTCAGATACATGGACACAAGTGTATATATAGGGGTCAAAAATATCCATACAGTACACCTAAGACTTGGTTAAATGTCCCTCTGCAAGTTTCACTTTGACCAGATGTGTTTGGTAGCCATCAACAAGCTTCTGGCAGAATTCTAGTTTGATATCTGACTACTTTTCTTGAAAGAACTGGTTGAGATCTATTAAATTTGCATGTTTCCTGGCACTAACCTAAATTTTAAGCACAATCCACATATTTTCGATAGGGCTAAGTCAGGATTTGTTTAGCCTACATCCATTCCGCAACCAGCATCAATGTGTATTTGGGGTCATTGTCTTGTTGGACTACCTAATTGTGACCTATTTTTTGATGATCTGAAGTTCTGCTGAAGAAATTCGAGGTAGTTCCACTTTGTGCAGAAAACAGCCTCAGAGTATGAGGCTACCACCACCATGCTTAACAGTTGGAACAGTGTTCCTCCGTATCTCTGGTCATTGTGGCCAAACAACTCACTCAATCTTTGTCTCATCTGACTATAAACCTTTCTTCCAAAAGATTTTTTTCTAGTGATCATGTGATCAGCCGCAAACTTTATTCAAGTTTGAAGGTGTCGATTCTGGAGCGGGGGCTTCTTTCTTGGAAGGCAGCCTCTTAGTCCATGGAAATGTAAAACTCACCTGACTGTAGACAATGTTTAAGCAGCTTTAAAGTGCTAGTCTTACAAAAATGACAACACCCCTGGAAGTTATACCTTATAAAATGTTAAATAGTCTACTATCTAAGTTGTATTTTAATACGAGATCGGGAACACGTTCTATTTAGTTAGTAAAGTTTGGCTCTTCGAGTCCGCCATTACGCGAATGGTAAGTTACTGTTAATTCAAAGGAAGTGATGTCATAGGCAAAACGCTTGAAAGTTCATTCATCTGCTTTGAAAAGTGTAGCACGTTTTTAACTTTTTTTTTATTCCACAACAAAAATAAAACCAAAGCAGGCCTCCTAAGAGTTCAAGACTGTTCAAGTGTAGCAGATTAAAATAAATAAATAAATAAGGGGGGGGGGGGGGGGTTTGATCCATTATAACCCAAAGTCGGCAGGACACTTCCAGAATTAATGGGTTTGATTGTATGGACAAAGAGAGGTAACTTCAAGCCGACAGGATGTGTCTGCTCCATACAGTTTGAAGAAGATAAATTTGGGATGCAGATTCACATACACGGATTTGAGTGATGTCTGGTACGCGGAGCAGTTCATACAATCTGGAAACAGAAGTCAGAAGCGCCATCCTAAAGAGCTCACCGCACATTAAGAGTCAAGCTTGTGTTTAGCCTGTTGCGTGAATTTATTAGTTGTCTTTAGTCTTTTATCCTTTTAACTGATAGGAGTTCTGAAGTTTTATACAAGGCTCAATAGGCACTTTCACTTTTCAGTGCTGGAGCAGTAGGAGCAGGTGGCGCGCAACAGCCAGGAATTTGTTAGGATTCACCTCCAAAACTAAGTTGCTCATAAAACTACCAACCTTTTCTGGTTCTAACAGTATCAATTAGGACCATATAGATCCCTTCTGTTTTGTGCTACAACATTAAATAGAGGTGTCTGCGCGCATGTGTGTGTGTGTGGGGGGTGTCAACATGTAATTACCATTTTTTTTTTTTTTTTACTAATAAACCTGACCTTGATCCCTGTCAGCTGTCCAATTATTGGCCAATATCAAACCTCCCATTTATCTCCAAGATCCTAAAAAAAGCTGTTTAACAGCACTTCTGCTGTGAATTTAGTGCAGCATTTGATACCAGTGATCATTCCATTCTTTTGGAGACACTAGAAAATGTTGTGGGAGTTAAGGGAACAGCCCTCTCCTGGCTCAGCTCTTATTTAACTGATTGCCATCAGTATGTTGATATAAATGGTGATTTTTCTAGACATACTGAGGTAAAGTTTGGTGTTCCACAAGGTTCTGTCTTAGTCCCACTGCTTTTGTTCTTTATGTGTGTTACCTCTGGATGATATTATTTGTAAGCATGGTATTAGTTTCCACTGTTATGCTGGTGACACACAGTTGTATATTTCTACAAAACCAGATGAGAAAACACCAGCTTAACAGAATTGAGGAATGTGTAAAGGACATTAGACACTGAATGCTTATTAACTTCCTTCTGCTTAATTCTGACAAGAGAGAAGTACTTGTACTAGGACCATATGCAGCTGGAAGTAGATTTTCTGATTACACAGTAACTCTGGATGGCATTTCTGTTTCTTCACGTGCAGCAGTAAAAGACCTCGGAGTGATTATTGGCCCATCTTTCATTTGAAACTCATATTAATAACATTACCTGGATAGCTTTCTTTCATCTCAGAAATATTACTAAGATAAGAAATTTAATGTTTAACGATGCAGAAAAACTAGCTCATGCTTGTTCCCTCCAGGTTGGATTACTGTAATGCCTTACTGTCTGGATGTTCCAATAAGTGCATAAACAAGCTCCAGTTAGTTCAAAATGCAGCAGCAAGAGTCCTTACTAGAGCTATGAAATATGACCACAACACCCCTGTCATATCCACACTGCATTGGCTCCCAATCAAATTTCGTATTGTTTATAAAATACTACTATTGACCTTTAAAAGCACTGAATGGTCTCGTGCCACAGTACCTGAGCTTTTGGTCCTTTATGACCCACCATGTCGACTTAGATCAAAAGGTGCAGGCTATCTGCTGGTACTTCATATAGTGAAGGCTACATCGGGGGCAGAGCCTTTTCTTACAAAGCCCCACAGTTATGGAACAGCCTTCTAAGCAGTGTTCAGGAATCAGACACAGTATCAGCGTGTAAGTCTAGGCTGAAAACATCTGTTTTGTCAAGCCTTTTGTTAATAGTGTTATGAGGTAAAAGGAGTAGATCTGGAGGGTCCTCAGACATAGAGTGTTTTGGTAAACTGGGATGTATGGATGCTGTCAGTCCCCCACTCACTTGCTCACTCGAGTTTGTTGACGGTGTAGTGGCTGGCTGTTTTATGTCCCAGGGTACCCTCATGCCTGTGTTACCTTCTGGCTCTTCCCTTTTAGTTATGAGGTCAGTTTGTTTTGCCAGAGTCCCTGCTTGCACTCAGTGCAAAATGTATACTGTTCCTACTCATCAGGTGACATTGGGCATACCTAACAACCTGTGTTTTCTCTCTCTCTTTTTTTCCTCCCCCCCGCAATCTGTCCCTCTGAGTTACAGGTCAAACCTGAGATTGAGATGCTGACCTCTTCTGCTCCTTGGACCTGCGTGATCCATCCTGATGCCCCAGGTCTGGCTGGAGTCTCATCACATCACTCCTGTGGAGGATGGCCCCATATGGACAGCTAAAAGTCATACTTGGAAGATCCTCTGGACACTTACAGTAATGCTTTTATGGCTGAGGACTACAGTTGACTTGCTAACTTCAGGACTGCAGTTGTTATGAATAGTTTTGCACTCAAGTTTCCATCAGTGAACAGTTTATAACATCAATGAAACAGATGTTAAAACTGTTAAAAATGTTATCACGTTGTCTGTTATCAGGCAAATGAGGATGGGTTCCCTTTTGACTCTGGTTCCTCTTGAAGTTTCTTCATCATGTCATCTGAGGGAGTCAGACCTGTTTACCCCAAATTTGCCCTGTCAGTAGTCTTGCAGTAGGGGAGAGGGGGGTAAATTGAGCCAGTGGGTAAGTTGACCCACCCCCTGTATTAAGGCACTGGTACACCTTTAGAGTCATGTGATCAGAAATTCTACAATCACCATTCATTTGCTGTTCCATGTGAAGGAGAGATGTCCATGCTTGCGTGGTAAGTATGTTTTTTTCACAAAAATACATTTTTTGTTTGTCAAAGTAAATTTTTTACACATCAGATATAAAGGGTATTTTGCTAAAAGCAAATTTATCAAGGTCTAAAAACATAAATCATACATGTTGATGGTTAGCTAGTGTATCAAATCATGGTGATAATTTAGCTAAAGATTAGCCTGATTAGCCAGAACAGGATGTTTTTTCCAAAATGGTGACTGTGGGGTAAAGTGAGCCAGTTGCCTTGGGTCAAATTGAGCCACTGGTTCAACTTACCCCACCTTGAGCCACTAGTTATTTTAATCCTAAAAAGTCTGAAAATGGCATTTGTACGATTTCTATGACTTTAAATGACCTTTATATTGTAAACATTATAGCCATCATGCCAAGAACATACAAAAGGAAGACAAACTGGGCCTCAACACCTCTTGAAGAGATGGAGCGAGCTGCTGCTGAGGTCAAGTCTGGAGGGTCTATAAGAGCATATAACAGAGACATCTTTCCTGATGCAGAGTTTGAGCCCTCAATGGTGTCAGACAGGCCAAACCCTACAGCAGATGATACACCCACTGCCTCAACCTCCATGTCTGCAGACCTGGCTCCATCAACCTCTACCCCAGCATGTGCATCACCAGATGATACAGATATGAGTCCAAGTCACCCTGCGCATGTGTCTCCAGATGAAATCCTGCCCTTACCCAGAAATCCACATCCCAGGGCAAAGACAAAGCGAAAGCGCGTAAAGACAAGAGTCCTCACCGACACACCTGAGAAGCAGGCAATCGAAAGGGCTTATGAAGAAAGAAAAAATAAACTGCAGGGCAGAAGCAAAAAGCTCAAGAAGAAACAAACAAAAAAGAAAATCATGGTGAGCAGCGGCTCTGAGGAAAGTGATGTTCCCATCCCATTTGATGACATGTCCGATTATGAGAGCTCTGAGGATGAGACAAGCGAACCAAGCACCAGAGATCTGTTAGTTGGCGACTTTGTTATTGTTAAGTTTGAAGCCAAAAGCAGAAGCTACAATTACATTGGCATGGTGGAAAAACTAGAGAATGATGAAGTGACTGCAAGGTTTCTGAGAAGAATCCGGGGAAGCACTGCCAATGAGAAACCCACTTTCGCTTTCAAGGAAAATGATGTGGCACTTTTTCCACAAAGTGATGTGCTGAAGAAGTTACCTCAACCTCAAAAGGCAGGAGGAACTGCACGGAGGCAACAGCACTTCATATTTCCTTGTAGCGTTGAAGGTTGGAATGTGGAATAATTAGTTGTTGAGTAAGAAAAACAAAGCCTTGTTCAATAAAGAATGTTAGGTCAAGTTAAAGAATTTAAAAAAGTTAAAGAAGTTAGAAAAGGTTTTGCATACACTGTTATTTTTGTGTCTGCACTGTATTAAAATATTTAGAACAATACCCTTGCATTATCTATTTATTTATTATTTTAAGTAAAGCTCGAGTTTTACACGAGAAAAGCTGCATTGGTCACTTTACCCCCAGGTGGCTCAATTTACCCACTTAGATGGCTCAACTTACCCTTAAGGTGGGGGAAGTTGAGCCATCACACCACTTTTTTTTGATAAGTCATTTTTTCATTATCGTTTGTCATAGATACATACTTGTCATTTCTATTTACAGCACACATCCTGGACTATATGTGGGTGGTTTTGTTTTTGTGCTATAACATTTTTCCTTGCTGAGAAGACAGCATTAGTAAGAAATGGCTCAATTTACCCCACTCTCCCCTATCTTGTCAGTAGTTTTGGTAAGCTGTCAGTAGGAATTTTACTGGGGTCCAATCTATGTATTGTATCGAAGACAAAAAGTAGAAAGCAGCCTATTAGATAATAGTACTCATTCAAGTTGAAAGTAAGTGATAGATTACATGAACAAAATTTTTAAAATTAAAATCTAGCACTGGTCTTATTTTTTCTGTCAAGTTAAGCACCTGTGAGAACCAAAAAGCAACCCCATGTAAGATTCTTGATCTGCTCCATAATCCTCATATTACCAAGCCTAGACTCTAAGGTCTACTTGTTGACTCCTCATACATTTCATTATTTCAGTATCTCTGAAATAACCAGAAGACTAGCAGTAATACTTATTTAGGATGCTACAATAAGAAAAAATATTTCAGAGACCATACTATGCTCTAATAATAATGGCTGGATGGATGTAAACTTCTGACTAACTACAACCCCAATTCCAAAAAAGTTGGGACACTGGGTAAAACGTAAATAAAAACAGAATGTGAAGATTTGAAAATCATGGAAACCCTATATTTCATTGAAAATAGTACAAAGACAACATATCAAATGTTGAAACAGAAATGTTGTTTTTTGAAAAATATATGCTCATTTTGAATTTGATGTCCGTAATACATTTCAGAAAAGTTGGGACAGGGGCAACAAAAGACTGAAAAAGTTGTGTAATGCTAAAAAAACAAACAAACAAACAACTAATTTGATTCATTGGCACAGGTCAGTAACATGATTGGGTATAAAGAGAGCATTCCAGAGAGACAGAGTCTCTCAGAAGTAAAGATGGGGAGGGGTTCACCGCTCTGTGAAAGACTGCATGGGCAAACAGTGCAACAATTTAAGAATAACGTTCCTCAATGTAAAATTGCAAAGAATTTGGGGATCACATCATCTATGGTACATAATATCTGTACCATATTCTCCAGAATATGTATGCAATGCACCATTGCATACAGAGATTTCTCCAGAATCTGGAGAAATCTCTGTATGCAAGAGGCAAACTTGAAAACTGACATTGGATGTTTGTAATCGTCAGGCTCTCAGGCGACACTGAATTAAAAGCAGACAAGTGGAGGCCATCCACATCGGATCTGCTTTAATATCAACAGATCTTTGTTTAAGGGGACGTGAATCTTTTCATCATGGCGCACCTTCTGCCTGTTCAGTGTGCTGAGTGCAGGATGTTTAGTCATTCTTCCTCCGTTGCTAGCGATAGCTTTATTAGCTTTATTTGTGATAAGTGCAGATTAGTTAGCTCTCTGACGGAGAAGATTACAGTGCTAGAAGCGTGTGTCCAGGCTTGAGAGCAGGTTAGTGAGCGTGAGAACAGTGTAGCTTCTGTAGGGGAAAGTCTGGATGCCCTAGGTGGAGTTAGTAATCCCCCAACTCTGGCATTAGAGCCCTTACAGCGGGGCGAATGGGTGACGGCTTGGCGGCATAAGCGTAGAGCCAAAGCTACCGCTGAGGCTCGCCCACTGGAGCACCACTCCTCTCCGCGTCACGTGTCGAACAGGTTTGCTCTCCTTAGTGATGCACCCACTGAGAAACCTGAAAGAGCTCTGGTTATAGGTGACTCTATCATACGGCATGTGAAATTAGCTCAGCCTTTAGGGGCACCAGTAGCTTTAGTCAGGTGTATACCGGGAGCCAGGGTGCCGGACATAGCAGGTAATCTTAGGGTCCTAGGCAAGCACAGGTTCTCAAAGATAGTTATCCATGCAGGAGCTAATGATATACGCCTTCGTCAGTCTGAGGTTACTAAGAGTAACTTTGTAGAGGTGTTTAAATTAGCGAAGGCGATGTCTGATGCTGTAGTATGCTCTGGCCCCATCCCAATGCGGCGTGGCGATGTAGCTTACAGCAGGTTATGGTCGCTGAACTGCTGGCTGTGCAGGTGGTGCTCTGAAAACAGTGTGGGCTTTATAGATATTTGGGCTAATTTTGAGGGCACTGCTGGCCTGTTAGGGCGGGACGGTATCCATCCCACTCGGGAAGGTGCTGCTCTCATTTCCTGCAGCATAGGTCATAGTCTCAGAACAGGTCTAGTTAATTTCTGACAATCCAGAGCCAAGGCCAGGGAGCAGACGAACAGGCTAAACCGACTGTCTGCTAGCTGCACAGAGTCATCACTCAGGGTCCACTACATCAAGACTGTGTCTGTTCCCCGAGTTCAACAAAAAGGTAGAAATTTTCAGAGAGTTTGTTCCAGTAACCTAATCAATATAAAATTAGATCATACTGACTGTACAGCTGCTGCCAGCACCTTTGATCTAAAGGTGGGGCTATTAAATATTAGATCTCTTACATCTAAAGTGCTAATGGTTAATGAACTCATTACTGATCAGGAGTTTAATGTGCTTTGTTTAACTGAAACATGGATTAAGCCAAATGAATATATAGCATTAAATGAAGCGAGTCCTCCTGGGTACAGTTATATACACCAGCCTCGTCTAACTGGCAGAGGAGGAGGCGTTGCGGTTATTTATAACGATTATCTAGGTGTAACACAAAAACCTGGTTATAAATTTAATACATTTGAAGTTCTTCATACTCCTATAATGTATGTAGCCTCGAAAAATAAGTCTACCCAGTTAATTCCATTGCTTATTATTTACAGGCCCCCGGGGCCATATTCTGAGTTTCTTTCTGAATTTGCATATTTTATCTCAGATCTGGTTATTTCCTTAGACAAAGCTTTAGTTGTCGGAGATTTTAATATTCACTTTGATAACCCAGAAGACCCTTTAAAAACAGCGTTTGTGTCCATCTTAGATTCAGTCGGGATTAAGCAGAATGTCATAGGACCGACCCATAATGGTGGTCACACCCTTGATCTAATATTAACATTCAGATTAAACGTAGACAATATAGTCATACTTCCACAGTCTGAAGTTATCTCAGATCATCTCATCTCATTCAAACTATGTCTGAGTAATAATATATGCACCTCACCACGCTACTGTATTAAACATACTTTCACGTCAACTACTACACAGAGCTTTATAAATGATCTCCCAGAGTTGTCAACTTTGATTGGGTCACTGTCAGCCCCTGCAGAACTTGATCAGGCAACTGAATGCTTAGAGTCAACATTCCGCCATACTTTAGATAATGTAGCTCCTCTAAAAAGGAAAATGGTCAGAGACAAAAAATTAGCACCCTGGTATAATGATGACACTCGCACATTAAAACAGACCACTCGAAAATTGGAACGTAAATGGAGTCAAACAAAATTGGTAGTGTTCAAATTAGCTTGGAAGGAGAGCTTCCTGAAATATAGAAAAGCTCTTAGTGCTGCGAGATCAACATATTTCTCCTCCCTAATAGAAGATAACAAAAATAATCCTAGATTCCTATTTAATACTGTAGCAAAATTAACCAGGAATAAGTCCACTATCGACACATGCACACCTGCAGTATGTAGTAGCAACGACTTCATGATTTTTTTTTAATGACAAAATTGAGTATATCCGACAAAAAATTCAAACTACTAATTTAAGGTCAGACAATGAAAGTGACCTTGTAGTTAACAATATAACTGTATCAGATCATCAGTTAGAATGTTTTACTCCCCTTAAAGAAACTGAATTACTTTCATTAATCTCTACCTCAAAAGCCTCAACTTGCGTACTAGATCCCTTACCGACACATCTATTCAAACAGATAATGCCTGGAGTAATTGAACCGCTTCTAAAAATAATAAATTCTTCTCTTACGATTGGCTATGTACCCAAATCCTTTAAACTAGCAGTTATCAAACCCCTGATTAAAAAAACCTGACCTTGATCCCTGTCAGCTGTCCAATTATCGGCCAATATCAAACCTCCCCTTTATCTCCAAGATCCTTGAAAAAGCTGTGGCACAGCAGTTATGCTCATATTTACATAGGAATAACATCCATGAAATGTATCAGTCAGGATTTAGACCTCATCATAGCACAGAGACAGCACTGGTTAAAGTCGTAAACGACCTACTGTTGGCGTCTGATCAGGGCTGTGTCTCGCTACTTGTGTTGCTTGACCTTAGTGCAGCATTTGATACCATTGATCATTCCATTCTTCTGGATAGACTAGAAAACGTTGTGGGAGTTATGGGAACAGCCCTCTCCTGGCTCAGGTCTTATTTAACTGACCGCTATCGGTATGTTGATGTAAATGGTGATTTTTCTAGACATACTGAGGTAAAGTTTGGTGTTCCACAAGGTTCTGTCTTGGGTCCACTGCTTTTTTCTCTATATATGTTACCTCTGGGTGATATTATTCATAAACATTGTATTAGATTCCACTGTTATGCTGATGACACACAGTTGTATGTCTCTGCAAAACCTGATGAGAGACACCAGCTTAATAGAATTGAGGAATGTGTTAAGGACATTAGACAATGGATGCTTATTAATTTCCTTCTGCTTAACTCTGACAAGACTGAAGTACTTGTACTAGGACCACATACAGCTAGAAGTAAGTTTTCTGATTACACAGTGACTCTGGATGGCATTTCTGTTTCTTCACGTGCAGCAGTAAAAGACCTCGGAGTGATTATTGACCCCAGTCTTTCATTCGAAACTCACATTGATAACATCACCCGGATAGCTTTCTTTCATCTCAGAAATATTGCAAAGATAAGAAATTTAATGTCATTGCATGATGCAGAAAAACTAGTCCATGCTTTCGTTACCTCCAGGTTGGATTATTGTAATGCCTTACTGTCTGGATGTTCCAATAAGTGCATAAACAAGCTCCAGTTAGTTCAAAATGCAGCAGCAAGAGTCCTTACTAGAACTAGAAAATATGACCACATCACGCCTGTCTTATCCACACTGCATTGGCTCCCAATCAAATTTCGTATTGATTATAAAATACTACTATTGACCTTTAAAGCACTAAATGGTCTCGCACCACAGTACCTGAGTGAACTTCTGCTCCTCTATGACCCGCCACGCCTACTTAGATCAAAAGGTGCAGGCTATCTGCTGGTACCTCGTATAGTGAAGGCTACATCAGGGGGCAGAGCCTTTTCTTACAAAGCCCCACTGTTATGGAACAGCTTTCCAAGTAATGTTTGGGAATCAGACACAGTCTCAGCATTTAAGTCTAAGCAGAAAACATATCTGTTTAGTCAAGCCTTTTGTTAATGGTGTTTATGAGGTAAAGGTGTAGATCTGGAGGGTCCTCAGACATAGAGTGTTTTGGTAAACTGGGATGTATGGATGCTGTCAGTCCCCACTCGCTTGCTCACTCGAGTTTGTTGACGGTATAGTGGCTGGCTGCTTTATGTCCCGGGGCTCCCTCATGCCTGTGTTACCTTCTGGCTCTCTCCTTTTAGTTATGCTGTCATAGTTAGTTGCCAGAGTCCCTGCTTGTACTCGGTGCAATATGCATACTGCTCCTACTTATTCAGGTGACATTGGGCATACCTAAAGGCCCGGTCCCACTGGCCGATGGACACAAAACGTATGCAAAAAGGACACAGCGGACGAGCAAAATTTCGGGGGTGGCTCTACCCGTTTTCATCCGCTCCAGAAATGGACAAAATTGGCGAAAATTTGCGAAAACAGAACGGAAAAGAACAGACGTGGGTAGTATATAGCGGGGATGTTAAACGCATGTTCATAGGAAGCCTAGCGGATGAAAGCGGATGGAAGTGGATGACAGCTCCGAAGGGGTTACCGGTGATAACTGAGAAGCGGACGCATAGCAGAAAGAGCGGATGCATAGCGGATGAAGGGGATGCATCACGTACGCCTAACGGAAACAAAGGGGATGTTGCGCGGATGTATATCGGATGCAGACCGTTCACTGCGCATGCGGGGGGTATGAATTGCGTCTGCTCCGCGGATATAAAGGGATGCAGCACGCACGCTGTCAGCATAAAGCGGAAAGACGTGCTGGCGGCTACATCGATACATCTCTACTACTAGATGATTTTCTCCCCCTTTTTATACAAAATATCGATTGTCCGCTAGGTGTCCTTCTACATACTCTAGACATACTCCAGACATCCTAAATATATGAGATACATCCCAGATATAAACGCTTTGTCCGTTTTGAATACTTTATATATGAGATGCATACGCTTACATCCTTTCTATTTCTGTGCTACTAACGATTAATAGACGTTTCATGTACCTTATCTTTCCTCCCTCTTTCCGTTTTCAGCTGCAGCGGATGTGAGTTGCGAGGATGCCCAGAGGATGCAGAGAGGATACAGCAGACGTTTAACGGATGATAACGGACATAGAACGTTTGTTGCTCGTATATGTCGCGGATTTACATCGTACACAGCGGAAAGTTCATCCGTTCTAAAAGTTTTGTGCAGCTCAAAACTTTTTGCACGGATGAAATCACAGTGGGCGGATTCTCGATGGATAGAGCGTATGAAGCACGTATGCAATGAGTACACAACGGATGCATAGCGTTTTCCAACGGATGGCAAAGATTTTTTTACGTTTTACATCCTCTTTGCATCCGTAAGTGCAGTGGGACCGGGCCTTAACAACCTGTGTTTTCTTTCCCTCCCCCCCACCCCAAATCTGTCCCTCTGAGTTACATGGAGTCAACAGGAAATCTTTTGGTGGAGAGGGTGGAGACCTCGACTGGCTATCGTAGCCTGCAGGGAATTGGCCGTCAGACTTTCTGTCGCATGTCCCAGTCCTAGTGAAATGTAACTGAATTGTCTTGGCCAGCCCTAAGGGTCCCATCTGCATCTCATCATTGCTGAGGAGTGTGCTCCCATCACCCAATCAAGCATCCAGCCAGAGCAGGTCATGACATATTTTTTACCATATTAACATGCCATTGTTGTGTGTTATGCCTGATGTAAAGACTCTCGTCTCTGCGAGCCTACCACACAGATTTAATACTTGTCATTTTTAGGGCATACCTAACAACATGTGTTTTCCTTCTCTCTCTCTTCGCCCCCCCAATCTGTCCCTCTGAGTTAGTCCTGGGATTGAGATGCTGGCCTCTTCTGCCCCTCGGACCTGCTTGATAACATCCTGGTGCCCTGTGTCTGGTCGGAGTTTTATCGCACCGCACCTGTGAAGGACGGCCCCATGAGGACAGTTGAGGGTTATACCTGGAGGATGCTCTGGACTCTTACAGTAATGCTTTTATGGCTGAGGACTACAGTTGTCTTGCTAACTTTAGGACTGCAGTTATCATGAACAGTTTTGCACTTAAGTTTCCATCAATGAAGAGTTATAACATCAACGAAACTGTCCTCATGTTAAAACTGTTAATATTATAGTCAGGCTGTCTGTTGTTGCCCAAATGAGGATGGGTTCCCTTTTGAGTCTGGTTCCTCTCGAGGTTTCTTCCTCATGTCGTCTGAGGGAGTTTTTCCTTGCCACCGTCACCACAAGCTTGCTCACTGGGGATAGATTAGGGATAAAATTAGCTCATGTTTTAAGTCGTTCAAATTCTGTAAAGCTGCTTTGCGACAATGTTTATTGTTAAAAGCGCTATACAAATAAACTTGACTTGACTTGACTTGACAAGTGTCTGTAGTGGAAATCACTGTATGGGCTCAGGAACACTTCAGAAAACCATTGTCTGTGAAAACAGTTCATTACTGCATCCACAAATGCAAGTTAAAACCAGATATAAACAATATCCAGAAACACCGTCACCTTCTCTGGGCCCGAGCTCTCTTACAATGGACTGAGGGAGAGTGGAAAATTGTCCTGAGGTTTGATGAATCAAAAGTAGAAATTCTTTTTAGAACTCATGGACACCACGTCCTCCAGGCTAAAGAGGAGAGGGACCATCCAGCTTGTTATCAGCACACAGTTCAAAAGCCAGCATCTGTGATGGTATGAGGGTGCATTAGTGCACATGACATGGGTAGCTTTTACATCTGGGAAGGCATCATTAATGCTGAATGATATACGGTAGACACGTTTCAGAGCAATATGCTGCCATCCAGACAAAATCTTTTTCAGGGAAGGCCTTCCTTCTTTCAGTAAGGCAATACCAAACCACTTTCTGCACATATTAAAACTGCATAACGCTGTAGTAAAAGAGTCCAGATGCTAAACTGGCCTGCCTGCAGTCCAGACTTGTCTCCCATTTAAAACATTTGGCGCATTATGAAGCACAAAATATGACAAAGGAGACCCCGAACTGTCGAGCAACTGAAATTGTATAACAGGCAAGAATGGGACAACATTTCTCTTTCAAAACTACAGCAATTGGTCTCCTCAGTTCCCAAACGTGTACAGAGTGTTGTTAAAATTAGAGGTGATGCAACACAGTGGTAAACATGCCCCTATCCCAACTTTTCTGAAACGTGTTGCTGACATCAAATTCAAAATGAGCATATACAACCCCGATTCCAAAAAAGTTGAGACAAAGTACAAATTGTAAATAAAAATGGAATGCAATAATTTACAAATTTCAAAAACTGATATTGTATTCACAATAGAACATAGGCAACATATCAAATGTCGAAAGTGAGACATTTTGAAATTTCATGCCAAATATTGGCTCATTTGAAATTTCATGACAGCAACACATCTCAAAAAAGTTGGGACGGGGCAATAAGAGGCTGGAAAAGTTAGAGGTACAAAAAAGGAACAGCTGGAGGACCAAATTGCAACTCATTAGGTCAATTGGCCATTAACATTACTGGGTATAAAGAGAGCATCTTGGAGTGGCAGCGGCTCTCAAAAGTAGAGATGGGAAGAGGATCACCAATCCCCCTAATTCTGCGCCGACAAATAGTGGAGCAATATCAGAAAGGAGTTCGACAGTGTAAAATTGCAAAGAGTTTGAATATATCATCATCTACAGTGCATAATATCATCAAAAGATTCAGAGAATCTGGAAGAATCTCTGTGCGTAAGGGTCAAGGCCGGAAAACCATACTGGGTGCCCGTGATCTTCGGGCCCTTAGACGGCACTGCATCACATACAGGCATGCTTCTGTATTGGAAATCACAAAATGGGCTCAGGAATATTTCCAGAGAACATTATCTGTGAACACAATTCACCGTGCCATCCGCCGTTGCCAGCTAAAACTCTATAGTTCAAAGAAGAAGCCGTATCTAAACATGATCCAGAAGCGCAGACGTCTTCTCTGGGCCAAGGCTCATTTAAAATGGACTGTGGCAAAGTGGAAAACTGTTCTGTGGTCAGACGAATCAAAATTTGAAGTTCTTTATGGAAATCAGGGACGCCGTGTCATTCGGACTAAAGAGGAGGACGACCCAAGTTATCAGCGCTCAGTTCAGAAGCCTGCATCTCTGATGGTATGGGGTTGCATTAGTGCGTGTGGCATGGGCAGCTTACACATCTGGAAAGACACCATCAATGCTGAAAGGTATAGCCAGGTTCTAGAGCAACATATGCTCCCATCCAGATGACGTCTCTTTCAGGGAAGACCTTGCATTTTCCAACATGGCAATGCCAAACCACATATTGCATCAATTACAGCATCATGGCTGCATAGAAGAAGGGTCCGTGTACTGAACTGGCCAGCCTGCAGTCCAGATCTTTCACCCATAGAAAACATTTGGCGCATCATAAAACGGAAGAAAAGACAAAAAAGACCTAAGACAGTTGAGCAACTAGAATCCTACATTAGACAAGAATGGGTTAACATTCCTATCCCTAAACTTGAGCAACTTGTCTCCTCAGTCCCCAGACATTTACAGACTGTTGTAAAGAGAAAAGGGGATGTCTCACAGTGGTAAACATGGCCTTGTCCCAACTTTTTTGAGATGTGTTGTTGTCATGAAATTTAAAATCACCTAATTTTTCTCTTTAAATGATACATTTTCTCAGTTTAAACATTTGATATGTCATCTATGTTCTATTCTGAATAAAATATGGAATTTTGAAACTTCCACATCATTGCATTCCATTTTTATTTACAATTTGTACTTTGTCCCAACATTTTTGGAATCGGGGTTGTATTTTTCAAAAAAGAATAACATTTCTCGGTTTCAACATTTGATGTGTTGTCTTTGTATTTTCAATGAAATATAGGGTTTCCATGATTTGCAAATTATCGCATTATGTTTTTATTTACAGTTTACACACCGTCCCAACTTTTTTGGAATTGGGGTTGTATATATAAGGTCCTCTAAAATAATACTGTATTTTATATTCTATATTGGACTGACCTATTTTCTATGTTAATTAACTCTATTTACCATAATGCCTTGTGGTTTAGAATATTTTTACTGCTCTGATGTGTTATGACGTACTGTAAATTCAGATATTTATTTGTTCTTTGTATTTTTATTTGAATTTTGTTATCAACCAATGATATTTTGTACATCATAAATGCCCGCGAAATCGCGAGCCCTCTCAACATTCTATCACCTCACGAGAGACGCTCACGAGAGTCCATGTCAAGCCCTGGAAGAGAGAGGATCCCATTTTCTGCAGTGTGTCAGTACTGATTTGGGGAGACTTTATAGCTTGTAACTTCAACCTGTGTAAGTCGGTGATCATTCTAAGGGACTCCTTGCTGTTTGTCCCCCCCCCTTTTTTTCCTGCGTTTTGAAGTGATAAGGTTAACTTGGTTGTCCTGCTGTTCGCTACTGGGGTTAGCTGGCTAGCTGGCACAAGTTACTGCTACACCACTGGTGCTTAGCTGACTGCTGTTAGCTCTACATCACCACTGAGGATTGTCGCTCCCCCAAGGACTCCTCTCGTTTCTCCAGAGCTGGCCCCACCAGAGAGCTGCTGCTGAGACTCACACCTGGCTAGGAGACCAGCCAAGGGTACCGCCTCTCGGGACTGCAGGGAGTTGTGAACTAGTGCACCAATGGGCCCCAACAGCGCTCTTGTTTGTTGATTTGATACTTTTATTTTATTTATTTATTTCCCCCCCTCTACTGTTTATGTAGCTCGTGTGGATTTGATGAGCATTTTGGTTAAATCTATGTTTGTCTTAATCCACATAATGACGATTTAATAAGGTTTGATATCTGTAGGGCTGCAGCCATTTATTAGCAAAATTTTAAGGTGTTTGTTTTTGCCTACTTGTCTTGTTAACCTTACTTGTCTATGTAATCTAGAGCGAGAGACTCCATTTAATGCTTTGAGTGAAAACTGTTTACACTCCTCTCTCTTGCAAGTTTTTTTTTGTTTTTTTGTTCTACTAACTTCAGTCAATTCATTCCTCGCTTCTCAGGGAAGCCTTTGTTATATCAATAATATTTCCTATTGCTATTATTATTATTGATTATTAATAAATATCAATCATTATTATTTAATGATATCTTGGGTGTATTGGCTGCTCATTTTTTTTAAACAATATTTGAATGTGTTGACATTTACACACTCCAGATAGGCTATGAGCTTTGCATTCACCACTGGTTTAATGCACTCATACACTACTGTTTATTTTAAATTCTGAGGAAATACGCCAGCTTCAAAGGTAAGTGCAGTATTTTCACAGTGGAGGCACCGTGCTATTAAGTTTATCATTCTTTAGATTTATTATATCTCTATTGTACTTGTAAATTTATGGTATCATGAATCTCAGCCAGCTCATCATTCCACCGCTGAGAATTCAGGATCCTGTTGCGCCATTATTTATTGTCATTTAGTGTAACTAAGGAGCCTGTACTGTGCTGGGTGACTAGCACCTGTTTAAAAAGGGGTTATAAAAGTATATTATAAACGGGGTGTTTTTTTAGTTGGGACACTATAAAACAAATAAAAACAGAATGTGAAGATTTGCAAAACATGGAAACCCTACATTTCATTGAAAATAGTACGAAGACAACATATCAAATGTCTGAGAAATTTTGTTGTTCTTTGAAAAATATATGCTCATTTTGAATTTGATGTCCGTAAGACATTTCAGAAAAGTTGGGACAGGGGCAACAAAAGACTGAAAAAGTTGTGTAATGCTAAAAAAAATTATTTGGTTAATTGGCAACAGGTTAGTAAGATGATTGGGTATAAAAAGAGCATCCCAGAGAGACAGAGTCTCTCAGAAGTAAAGATGGGGAGGGGTTCACCGCTCTGTGAAAGACTGCGTGGGCAAACAGTGCAACAATTTAAGAATAACGTTCCTCAATGTAAAATTGCAAAGAATTTGTGGATCACATCATCTACGGTACATAATATCATTAAAAGATTCAGAGAATCTGAAGAAGTCTCTGTATGCAAGAGACAAGGTCGAAAATTGACATTGGATGCCTGTGATCTTCAGGCCCTCAGATGACACTGCATTAAAAGCAGACATGTATCTGTAGTGGAAATCACTGTATGGGCTCAGGAACACTTCAGAAAGCCATAGTCTGTGAAAACAGTTCATTACTGCAGCCACAAATGCAAGTTAAAACCAAATATAAACAATATCCAGAAACACCGCCATTTTTCTGGGCCCAAGCCCTTTCACCATGGACTGAGGCGAAGTGGAAAATTGTCCCGAGGTCTGATGAATCAAAAGTACAAATTCTTTTGAGAAATCATGGACACCACGTCCTCCAGACTAAAGTGGAGAGGGACCATCCAGCTTGTTATCAGTGCACAGTTCAAAAGCCAGCATCTGTGATGGTATGAGGGTGCATTAGTGCACATGACATGGGTAGCTTGTACTGTAACGGCGCTACCCAAGGTTTAAGTGTAAGTTTAGTTCAGGCGCCAGGCAGGCCCAAAATCCTGCCACTTAACTAAAAGTAACCACTGCCAGCAATAATAAAACAATAACAAAAAGTAGGTTTCAAACGTGCATATTCTGTTTACTCAAATTTTCTCCACCGACAGCAAATCATAAATCTATAACAAAACCAAATTTCCAGGCGTGCATGTATTGTTTTACTTATTCACAAAAAATAATGGCATCAATAGTACTCCATAACAAGCCGGGCACGTAGCACTCTCAAACAAAAATAGGATATTTCAGTCTCTTTCAATGTTTGCATGGTTTTCAAAGTTCAAACTCAATGTTCAACACACTTATGCTCCCAATACAGCGAAAAGGGCACGAAAAATAAACAAAAATGTCGTGTAAACCCAGGGTTCATGTGTGTGTGTGTGTGAGTGTTTGGGCTTGTATGTTTGTGAATGTTAGCGTGTGTAGAGGGAGAGAGCGTTTGTAGTTCCAGTGAGTTGTAGCACTTGGTAAACAAGCAGCAAGGTGCGTGTGGATTAACGGTTTAACTCACAGTTCTGGAGCTGGCTGTGTAAACTGGACTGTCCTGGATCCGAAGCTTCAACAGACCTTAGCCATCCGCTTACCGCATCGGGCTTGAAGTAGCTGTTAGTCACTCTCACCTGTGGCTTGCGATGTTCCTCCGTCACGGAAATCTTGCTTGGGTCGGCTTGCAATCTCCGTCGCAAATTCCGTCATCGGCAACAATGTACAAGTATTCCTACTCGGTTTAGCTTCTACTCCAGAATCGCACCTTCACGCTTTTGCTCGCACAGGAACCAAACTGAGCTCTGCACTGCTCTGCTGTGCTACACTCACTCTCAGCTATGGATGCAGCATAGTGACATTTAAAGCAAGCACTTCGTCAACCACGCGTGGCCACTCTCCCAATCAGCGTTCGCAGGTGTTGCGTGTTGTGTGAGTGCAATGATGAAACAATGTTAATGAGGTGAGTGCTGCGTCGTGTTAGTGTGCTTTTAAAGGTGACAGTCACGGGGGAAAACGTTATGTCTCAGGGGCAGAATGTATTTCACCACAGTGCATCTGGGAAGGCATCATTAATGCTGAATGATATGACCATGTTTCAGAGCAATATGCTGCCATCCAGACAAAATCTTTTTCAGAGAAGGCCTTCCTTCTTTCAGCAAGACAACGCCAAACTGCTTTCTGCACATATTAAAACTGCATGGCTTCGTCATAAAAGAGTCCGGGTGCTAAACTGGCCTGCCTGCAGTCCAGACCTGTCTCCCATTTACAACATTTGGTGCATTATGAAGTGCAAAATATAACAAAGGAGACCCCGAACTGTTGAGCAACTGAAATTGTATATCAGGCAAGAATGGGACAACATTTCTCTTTTAAAACGACAGCAATTGGTCTCCTCAGTTCCGAAACGTTTACAGTGTTGTTAAAAGTAGAGGTGATGCAACACAGTGGTAAACATGCACCTGTCCCAACATTTCTGAAACATGTTGCTGACATCAAATTCAATCTGAGCACATATTTTTCAAAAAACAACAAAATTTCTCAGTTTCAACATTTGATTTTTTTGTCTTTCCTTTTTTCAGGTAAATACAGGGTTTCCAAGATTTGCAAATTGTCACATTCTGTTTTTATTAACAGTTTACACAGCGTCCCAACTTTTTTGGAATTGGGGTTGTATATATATTTAAAAAAAAAAATCACACTCTATTTTATACACACACATATATGTATGTGTGTGTGTGTGTGTGTGTGTGTGTGTGTGTGTGTGTGTGTGAGAGAGAGAGAGAGATAATATATGGGGGTACTTAAAAGTTTGTGAACCCTTTAGAATTTTCTATACTTCTACATAAATATGACCGAAAAGATCATCAGACTTTCATGCAAGTCCAAAAAGTAGATAAGGAGAACCCAGCTTAACAAATGAAACAAAAATATTACACTTGGTCATTTATTTATTGAGGGAAATGATCCAATATTACATATCTGTGAGTGGCAAAAGTATGTGAACCTCTAGGATTATCAGTTAATTTGAAGGTGAAATTAGAGTCAGGTGTTTTCAATCAATGGGATGACAATCAGGTGTGAGTGGGCATCGTGTTTTATTTAAAGAACAGGGATCTATCAAAGTCTGATCTTCACAACAAATGTTTGTGGAAGTGTATCATGGCACGAACAAAGGAGATTTATGAGGACCTCAGAAAAAGCGTTGTTGATGCTCATCAGGCTGGAAAAGGTTACAAAACCATCTCTAAAGAATTGGGACTCCACCAATTCACAGTCAGACAGATTGTGTACAAATGGAGGAAGTTCAAAACCACTGTTAGCCTCCCCAGGAGTGGTCGACCAACAAAGATCACTCCAAGAGCAACGTGTGTAATAGTCAGCGAGGTCACAAAGGACCCCAGGGTAACTTCTAAGCAACTGAAGGCCTCGCTCACATTGGCTAATGTTCATGAGTCCACCATCAGGAGAACACTGAACAACAATGGTGTGCATGGCAGGGTTGCAGGGAGAAAGCCACTGCTCTCCAAAAAGAACATTGCTGCTCGTCTGCGGTTTGCTAAAGATCACGTGGACAAGCCAGAAGGCTATTGGAAAAATATTTTGTGGCTGGATGAGACCAACATAGAACTTTTTAGTTTAAATGAGAAGCATTATGTTTGGAGAAAGGAAAACACTGCATTGCAGCATAAAAACCTTATCCCATCTGTGAAACATGGTGGTGGTAGTATCATGGTTTGGGCCTGTTTTGCTGCATCTGGGCCAGGATGAATTGCCATCATTGATGGAACAATGAATTCTGAATTATACCAGTGAATTCTAAAGGAAAATGTCAGGACATCTGTCCATGAACTGAATCTCAAGAGAAGGTGGGTCATGCAGCAAGAAAACAACCCTAAGCACACAAGTCGTTCTACCAAAGAATGGTTAAAGAAGAATAAAGTTAATGTTTTGGAATGACCAAGTCAAAGTCCTGACCTTAATCCAATCGAAATGTTGCGGAAGGACCTGAAGCAAGCAGTTCATGTGAGGAAACCCACCAACATCCCAGAGTTGAAGCTGTTCTTTACAGAGGAATGGGCTAAAATTCCTCCAAGCCGGTGTGCAGGACCGATCAACAGTTACCGGAAATGTTTAATTGTAGTTATTGCTGCACAAGGGGGTCACACCAGATACCGAAAGCAAAGGTTCACATACTTTTGCCACTCACAGATATGTAATATTGGATCATTTTCCTCAATATATAAATGACCAAGTATCATATTTTTGTCTCATTTGTTTAACTGGGTTCTCTTTATCTACTTTTAGGACTTGTGTGAAAATATGATGTTTTAGGTCATATTTATGCAGAAATATAGAAAATTCTAAAGGGTTCACAAACTTTCAAGCACCACTGTGTATATATAACACACACACACACACACACACACACACACACACACAGAGTACACAACCACACTGGATTTTAAATGAAGCCATCAAGATATGAAGGAAGTGTAGACTCATCTCATCTCATTCTCATCTCATTATCTGTAGCCACTTTATCCTTCTACAGGGTCGCAGGCAAGCTGGAGCCTATCCCAGCTGACTATGGGCGAAAGGCAGGGTACACCCTGGGCAAGTCGCCAGGTCATCACAGGGCTGGAAGTGTAGACTTTCAGCTTTAATTCCAGAGGTTTAAACAAAACCATTTACTGGTTAGGGAATTACAGCCTTTAAAAAAAAAATTAAAAAAAAAAAAACACCCAATCCCTCAGTTTTTAGAGGCTCAAAAGTAATTGGACAACTGCCTGATAAGCTGTTTCATGGCTTGTTTCTTCATTATTTCATTACAAGTTAGAGATAAATCATCTTTACTTGATTACAAGTGTTGAACTGGCATTTGGCAGCTGTTCATGGGACCTCTCAATATGCAGTCCAAAGAGGTGTCAATGCAAGCGAAGGAGGCCATCATTAGGCTGAAAAAAACAAAACCGACCCATCAAACAGATCGGAGAAACTTTAGGAGTGGCCAAATAAACAATTTGGTACCTCCTTAAAAAAAAAGGGAATGCACTGGTGAGCTCAGCAACACCAAAAGGCCTGGAAGACCACAGAAGAAAACTCAAGTGGATGATTGTAGAATTCTTTTCTTAGTGAAAAAAAGCCCCTTTACAACATCTTGACAAGTCAAGAACACTTGAGGAGGTAGGCCTATCGTTGTCAAAGACTGCAATAAAAAGACGCCTTCATCAACCCAAGAGCTTCTTATGCAAAAGAATTGGAATATTCTTAAATGGCTGAGTCAGTCAATCCAGTTGAGCATGCATCACTTACTGAAGACAAAACTGGAGGCAGAAAGACCCACAAACAAGCAGCAAATGAAGGCGGCTGCGGGAATGTTTTGGCAAAGCATCTCAGGGGAGGAAACTCAGTATTTGACGTCAATGGACTTCAGACTGTCATTGACTGCAAAGGACTTGCATCCAAGTGCTAAAAACAATGCTTATATTAGTTTGTCCAATTAATTTTGAGCCTGTGAAAATGGAGGAGTTATGTAAAGACCTAAGAACTATTTTTTTTAAAGGGCACCCTTGAAGGATATCTGGGGGGAAAAGAAGTGTGAAATTTTTTGGAATATATTTTGCTAAAAAGCAAATTTTCCCTGTGTATGAAGACTTTTGGGACACTATACACAGTACATTTGCGCGCACACAAAATCTGGCCAAAAGTTTGACACTTATTAAAATAACATCCCAGTCCAGATTTAGTAGTCCCTTAGCTGATATAACTTCACATGTCTAGAAAGGCTTTCAGGTAGATTTTAAAATCATGAGTGTGGGGATTTGCTCATTCAGCCACAAGCGCATTAGTGAGGTCAGGCTGATGTCTGGTTAGTAGGCCTGGGGTACACTGCCAACTCAATTCATGCGAATGGTGTTCAGTGGGTTTAAGGTCAGCCCACTTGAATTCTTCCACACCAACCTTGTCAAACATCTTTATGGAGCTTGCTTTGGACACAGGCCAGGCCCCTAATTTTCAGTGAATGGAAATTTTTAATACTACACATAAAAAGACATTCTAGAGAATTTTGTGCCTCCTACTTTGTAGCAATGGTTTGGGGAAAGCCCACACATGGGTGTAATGGTCATGTGTCCACAAACTAACCATAATATATATAATCACATTACATAGACTGGTCACTTTAATAGGAACCACTGTACACCTGCTCATTTATGCAGTTATTCAAATCAGTCGATCATGCAGCAGCACAATGCATAAAGTCATGCAGATACAGGTATCAGTTAATATTCACATCAAACATCAGAATGGGAATTTTGAATGTGAAAATGTGATCTCTATGTCACAAATCGTAGCATGGTCATTGGTGCCAGACGGTCTGGTTTGAGTATTTTAGATAGTGCTGATTAACTGAGATTTTCTCTCTCTCTCTCTCTCTCACACACACACACACACACACACACACACACACCATACATGTCAACCTATACGGAATGTCCGTATTTTATACGGATTTGATTCAATAAACATAGTATACGGGCGTATAAATAAAGTTATACGGATTCTTTAAAAAAACTTCAATATTTATTTAGAGCTATAATCAATTCCCACGATGATAAAAGAGCGCATAACATTTACAAACGTACTGTACACCACAGACAGCCAGTAAAGAGTCTTATGAAATTGCACGTTATCTTGTGGTAGCGAGACTTCGTTCCACTTTTGATCATGCGCACACCGCATTGCGAGAATCCCGCCAACCGTGAAGTCATAGACATATAAACATAGATGCCGCCTTCTGCGTAGAATCATACGTCATCCTCGCCGCCATATTGGATGTGGCAAAGTGGAGATTCTTCAACTGTCTCTGGTATAGCGTCTAGACAGTAGCCGAGAATAAAGATGCCTCATTCATGTGCTGCGTTTAACTGTACCAACAGGTTTACCGTCCAAACGAGATCACATGGGATTACCTTTCACAGGTGAGACTGGAAAAATACTTTTCATTGTATTTGGTCATTATAACATAATTTTATGAACAGATTTTCCTGACTTTGTGGCTAATATGAAGTCTCGTGCATAATAGCCGCTCGGTGAAACCTGTCTCCAAACAACGAAGTATTTCCTTCGTAACTACGCTGATAACACTTTGTGTTTTTGTCAAACATTGGAGCTTTGTATTCATTCTGAAGGTTTATTGTTATTAACATTGAATAAAAATTAACTGGGATATATCATTGTTAATTATCATTCAAATTTTAGGTAAATTATTTTAATTTGCACCTTATATGGATTTTATAAGGGAAATATGGATTTTGGAGGTTGGTTATACAGGTTTGATTGACCAAAGGTTGACATGTATGACACACAATCACTAGAATTTACAAAGAATGGTGCGAGGGTTGTAAAGACTGCTCGTTTGAGTTATTATAGACTTCCTGGCAGCTTAAACCATTATAGTCATTCTCCTCTATTTTCTCTCAACAACAATTCTGCAGACCCTCCGCTCACAATGCTTTTTTTTGTTTTTCGCACCAGTTTGTGTAAACTCTAGAGACTGTTGTGTGTGAAAATCCAAGGAGATGAGAAGTTTATGAAAAATTCAAATCAGCCCTTCTGGTTCCAACATCCATGCCAATTTACAGAGATCACACTTTCTTCTCAGGCATCTGAACATACCCATGGACACAAAAGCAAGCCTAATCAACACCATCTTCATCCCCACCCTTACCTATCAGTGCCAGACCTGGACTCTCAACAAAGTCCAACAGAGGAAACTCACGACATGTGAGATGAGGTGCCTACAAAGAACAGTAGGGAAAACCAGAAGAGATAAGATCAGGAATGAAGTGATTAGAGGAATGGTTGGTGCCACAAACATCCAGAATTACATTGCACACCAACAGATCAAATGGTTTGGACACCTCATCAGAATGTCACCTACCCAACCAGTCCCGAGAGCCTACAACACCAGAGGGTCAGGCCGGAGAGCTAGAGGACGACCATGACGCTGCTGGATTGATGGTGTGACAGAGACTCTGTGCACCATTGGCCTGACACCCCAACAGGCGAAACGTTTAGCACAAGACCGTCTACTCCATCTCCCTGCGACACCCCCGTAGAGGTAGCAGTGGCCGGGTAAAGTAAAGTAAGACACTTTCTTCATTCTGACTTTTGATGTGAACATTACCTGAAGCTCTTGACCTGTATATGCATGATATTTTCGCATTGAGCTGCTGCCACGAGTGACTGATTAGATAACAGCATAATTGTGCATGTGTACAAGTGTTATTAATAAGTGAATGCTGAGTGTATATCGATACATAGACAAATAGGAGTTTCAGTACTGAAATACAGTATGGCCTGAAAGCAAAAGATGAATGGTTACTAACTAAACCCATTATAATACCTAATGTTCTGAGAATGAAATATTCAATAAAACATTTAGTAGTAAAACATTTAATGGACATCCAATCTGCATTCTAAGCTCACACACAATTATATTACATGCATTTAATAAATGGGCTACAGAGGTTTTCAGTCCAGATATCTTTACTAATAAAATGTTAAGAAATGGTTCAGTACCTCTTCTGTAATGTCATAAACAATGATGGCTGCAGCTGAGCCTCTGTAGTACATGGGAGCAAGGGCACGAAACTATGGGTATAAAGAAAAACAGATAATTAGTGTTTCGAGTGAGCAAGTGATCCATGTCCATCATTGCATTCCTGGGGTAAATGCCTCATTAAAAGAAATATTATGAATGAAAAACTGAAGGTTTTAAGTTCAGTATAATTCAGGAATTTAAAAAGGTATCTATTCTTTTATTCTGTATTTTATTCTCTACCCAATTAATGTCTGTATTTTCTTATCTATATGTTAATGAGGGGCCTGTCAGACATGTTACAACTTCTCCACATATCTATTGGTTAAGCTACATCAGACTCTGTTGGTTGATCATGCCTGCATTGATTACTGCATAATTTGTGTTTCTATCTGTAAACATTTATTTGAAAGAATTTTCAGAATTAATAGTTGACATGATGTATAGTTTTGCATGCTCATGTATTACATGAAAAGATGCATGAATCAAGTAAGTTCAAATCAAAAGGTATCAAGTTGTGGCTTGTTATTGTGAAGCTTGTGAAATTTAATTACATAACTGCCAGTGTGAGCTGTAACAATTTTTATTAGTATTAATTAATAACTGTAAAAAAGATGGATGGTGTGTCTTCATGCATTTCCATTCTATGGGAATGAAGCCAAAATCCTCTGCCAATATGTGCACAGTGCCATTAGAACTAATTACCCTGCACCTGTTCCAGACTAGAGCGCAATCACAGCACATGCTTATAAGAACTCTCTAAACACACAAACTTTGCGAAGTATGTGTGTTGGACCTAGTATCTCACATTACCGAGCCCTTGTTCTGGATATTGCTTTAACTGGTTACCTTGCCCAGGACAGAGTCCACCAGGGGGCGAGGTATTGTTTTCAGTCGGGTCTCTTTGTTTGTTTCTTTGTTAATGATGTCACGGGAAAATGGCTGGACCAATCTTCATGAAACTTTCAGGATAGATGTGCATTGGTCTCAAATAAAACCTCCAAAATTTTTGGGGGTCATCCGGTCAAGGTTTTTGTAGCTACTGCCTCTCTCATATAGAGGCAGTAGCCACTATGTCATCATGCTATAAGAATGTAAGAGTGTAACAATTGCGCAGTACAGTGTGAGAGCAGTATGTGTTCTGATTGGCTGAGAGCAGCAAAGAATCAGAACCATGTTTATTGGCCAAGTATGTTCACACACAAGGTCAAAATCAAGGTCACCAAAAAGGTCAAAATCATTTTTTCACGATATCTTCCTTCATATTCATCATAAGTCCTACCGGGCGAGGTTTGTTTTGCCTGGCAACACTTGTTTTGACTTGCTTTTGTATTTTGGACTTTGCAATTACCTCTGATATTCAGTTTGTTTTCGCCCGTAGTCAGCTGGGATAGGCTCCATCTTGCCTGCGACCCTGTAGAACAGGATAAAGCGGCTAGAGATAATGAGATGAGATGTGATGAGATTCTGTTTGTGCCTCACTTAACTATTGCCCATTCCACAACCCTGCCTGTCTTACATTTTTTAACTGTTTGCCTGCTCATTTTTAAACAAACACTCATCCTGCAATTACATCCGCCTTTCGCCTCCATTACATGACATTTGTTTTCTGATAGTTTTTCTGTAAGATACTCTCCATCAAAAGGCAAACTTCATATCCTGGACTGTCTAAAGCATGGTGAAAAAGCAACAAATTTGTCTTAAGAATATGATATCCTGAAAAATTCAATTTCAACTTTTAAAGCAAAAGAGAAGGAGCTCCAAGACTTCGTCCACAACATGATGGGCTGAAAAGAAAGATGTGGCAAGCAAATGATGGCAAGTGTGACTTCTTTCCTTTACTTCATAAATATGTAAGTGAATTAAGCATAAATATAAATTATGATGATGATGATGATGCCCTTTATTGTCACTAGTCACATGTACCAGCGAAATTAGCCGTCAACCTGTCCGTACATATACAACATACAATTGACATAGGGTAGACAGGACAGGAAGACAGGGATGAAGATAAAAAGGAAACACAACATGAGGAGAGATAAGGAAAAAAGAACACCCCCCCCCCACTATAAAAAAGAACACCCCCCCCCTGTCAGGAGTACAGTGTGGGAACATTTAAAAAACCTTTGCACATAAGCACACAACAACACAAGTACAACATGGGACTTGAGGGGGGGAAATTAGGGGTAGGGGGTAAGGGGGTGAGGGGAGGAGGTAATCCAGCACAAGCAAGCAAGCAGCCTTCCGCTCCTGCAGCCATGGTCACGCACCTGCTTGTCACACTGGGGGTAAAATTGGCGACTGCGGAAAGTTAGAGAAGGAATGCGAGGAATGCGAGAGTGTCTCCCGGCAGTGACCTTCAGGGGGAAATGTTGCCTCAGCAACGGCCTGAACCGAGGCCAGTGCTGTCTCAGGGAGCCGAATGTCGATAAGATATAAATTTTTGCACGTCTTTGCACGTCTTTGCACGTCCACACCGCTCATCCATATCTGTCCATTCCGTCCATTCTATTCAAATTGATCTCCGAAAAATGTATTCCTTGCAAAGCTGAAAGCTGCTCCGAGATAACAACCATTTTGTGGTTAAAGTTCTGAATGTCCACAGTCCGAGTGCCAACAGCTTTGCCCACCACTCCAATCATATTGGGCAGCTTTGTGGGGCTTTGAACAGCTGTCACCATTGTCTGATTTCCTCGATATACCAGGGCAATGCCTAATCCAATCAGCAAAAGTCCTGTAATCATGGTTCCGAATAGGTAGATATCTTCAATGTCCTCCACAGAAAGAATCGCCAGGCACACGACCCGCCACCACTCCCACGCGTCCATCGTGTAACTAGCCGCAAACGTTCTGGCAGGACAGACGGGTTCCCCCGAACCCAGGCTTCTCGTCAAGAAAACTGTGTCAATTCCATGCTTTTTTTAGTTTAGAAAGTAATGCAGGGAGAGTCTCTTCAAAAAGTACAGCAGACGAGACAAGACACAGAAGCACAAGCAGGGAAAAAAGGAGGGAGAGGGAGAGCAGAAAATGCGATCGCCTTCCGTGAAAGCACGGAGAGAAAAAAATTACACAGTTGGTCTTGTTTTATGGAAGAACGAGTGTTTGGTGTGATATTTCAGTATAACGAACTATTTGGACATCCCCCAAGGAATTTGTTATAGCAGGGTTGCAGTGTATTGTGAAAGGATTCAGTGATATTTCATTGCATAAAGGGCAAGGTCGGAAACCATTGTTGAACGTGCATGAACCTTCGAGCCCTCAGGTGGCACTGCCTGAGAAACATCATGCTAATGTGACAAATATAGCCACATGAGCTTGGGAGTGCTTGACTGGCCTGCTGCCAATTCAGATCTGTCTCCTATTGAGAATGTATGGCACATCATGAAGAGGGGAATGAGACAACAGCAACCACAAACTGTTGAGCAGCTGAAGTCTTGCATCAAGCAAGAATGGACAAAAATTCCAACTGCAAAACTGCAACAATTAGTATCCTCAGTTCCCATACAATTAAAAAAAAAAGTGTTATGTTACATGTAACATCCCTGGGCGGGCACTCAGGGTTTGTTCGTCGGAGTTGGCTGATGTGTTCACGGACATATTTAACCTGTCCCTCACCCAGGCCTCAGTGCCCACTCGCCACTATTGTGACAAGACCACCACTATCAAGCCCCTCCCAAAGAAAAACACTGTAAGCTGCTTGAATGACCATCATCCTGTTGCACAATCCCCAATTGCCATGAAGTGTTTTGAAAGGTTAGTACATAAAACACCTACATAAAAAAAGGACCATCCCAGCCAACTTGGACCCTCTACAATTTGCATATTGATAGAACCAGTCCACTGATGTCAATGCTGCTATCCATATAGCCCTCACGCATTTAGAGGATAAAGACATATGTGAGGATGTTATTCATTGATTACAGCTCACCATTTAATACAGTCGTACCACACACAGACTTTTTGAAAAGCTCTTCACCCTTGGACCATCACCTTCCCTCTGCAACTGGGTGCTGAACTTTCTGAATAACTAGAGTCTGTCTGTCAGCATTGGAAACCAGACCTCAGGCATCAGAATTGTGAGAACAGGGACCCTGAGTCTGTTGCGGTATACCCTCTTTACCCATGACTGCGTGGCCTCCCAGACTAGCACCAGCATCATAAAGTTTGCAGATGACACCACAGTCATTGGATTGATCAAGGGGGGAGAGGAGACAGAATACAGAAGAGAGGTGGCAGGACTGGTGATCTTGTATCAGAAAAACAATCTCTCTTTAAAAATGCTGATGAGACCAAAGAGATGATTATTGATCCTAGGAGGAGGAGGAAGGATCAGCACACCCCAATTTCCATCAATGAGACAGAGGCAGAGAGCGTGAAAGCCTTTAGATTCCATGGAACATAAAACAGTGAGGACCTCAGCAGGTCTCATAACACTTGCCAAGCTTGTAAAGAAATCACAGCAGAGATTGTACTTCTTGAGAAGGCTGAGGAAATTTGGCATGTCAACCAAAATCCTCAGCAAATTTACAGATGTACAGTTGTGTGTGTCATCACCAGCTCAAATCATACACTGTAAAATCTAACACTTGTGTGAACTTGCATTAACCTTGTTTACTTTACTTTCAGCAAAAAATGTGTGCATCTTAATGATTTGGGTAAAGTAACAGTGACTTCCAGGGCGAAAAAAAAGCATGTTACTTCATAACAAGACTGAGGTCAACTTGTCTGAGACAAGTAACCTCAACAGTGACATATTTCTACCATTAGGAGGCACCATTGCGTTCATATCTGCAGGGAAGAAGACGAAGAAATTTGAAGTAGTAGTCTGTGCATGTGACTGAGAAGACGTTACTGCACTGGAGGGGTGTGATTTCAATTTTCGCCTCTTCATTTTGCTCTTCTGAAGAATCGCTGTTGAAAGCATTTAGAAGATAAAAAATAAACATCAGACCTCTTCCTTTCAGAAGCCTTTGTGGTAAGCTGTAAAGATTGGTCAACTGTTAGAATTTGCCCGGGCATGTTTTTGGTTCTAAAGAGCTGTCAATCAGTGGCCCCCCTTCCCCCCCACCACACCACACCACACATGTGTCACAATCATAGGGAAATAATTTGTAAGACATCTTAACATTAACAATTGGTTAAATTAACGTGTGACTTTAACTAGTAGTAAATTACTGTCTAATTCAAAGTTGGCAGCTAATTTAGAATTTAAAAGCATGAGGTAGTGAATTCGGAAACAAAGTTAAGGTTAGCTACGAATTTAGAAGATGGTGTAAGCATGCAGTGGAAATGTAAGCATTGCATTTTTTCGTCAGACAAAAGAGGTCAGTTATTTAAGCATTATCGTCTAAGATATGCCGGGTTTACTCAGCAACAACCAATACCTTGTCTTCACATGGATTGTTTATGAACTTTTCAGTCATTTAATGCACTCAAAGTCCATTTATCCAAATGGCACTCTCAGGCAGACATTGGCCAAGCTAGTAAACCAGTGACAGTGTTCCATCAGGCACACACACACAGTGCACCAGGCACACACACACACAGCGCACCAGGCACACCCACACAACGCACCAGGCACACCCACACCCACAATGCACCAGGCACACACACACAACAGATTTGCTCATCACATTTTGGATGCCTCAAACGGTGCACACACAGCGCACCAGGCACACACACACAGTGCACCAGGCACACACACACACAGCGCACCAGGCACACACACACAGCGCACCAGGCACACACACACAGCGCACCAGGCACACCCACACAACGCACCAGGCACACACACACCCACACAACGCACCAGGCACACAGTAAGTGCCTCAGCAAAACAACGACAACGGTAGCTGTCTATTTTGTCCACGCATCCTTCCCTGGTGGATATTCAATTCCATGTGGGACCTAATAGCCTTCACTCCCATCCAGGTAATGCTAATAGTTTTCTTGCACACTATGCAAGAAATTCACTGGTTCTGTTTTATGGAATAACCTCCCCGCCCATATTAAGTCTCATTCCAACAAATTTAGTTTTAAAAAGGAAGTAAAAAAGCATCTAGTCACTTGTCTACACAATCAAGGATCAAATCCTTTCCTCTATACATAGTATTTTAAATTTTTTTTTTCATACCTACGATTGCAACTTTATGGTGTATAACCTGTAAAATAATTACTATGTATTAAGATTCTCGTTTTATTATAATTATTATTACTTTTTTTTATTAAATTTTTATATATACTCAGTATTAATTAACTTAGTATGTATATGTGATAATTATATGTGATTAATGTATAATTAGTATTTACCCGCCATTATGTCATCACTCATATGGACCGCAATGGAAATAAGTTTTAAACTTTCTTGCGTTATCCATGTACAACTAGTGTATATTTTCCATATTGTATTTATTATATTATGTATATACATTGGTTTACTAAATAAACAAACAAACAAACAAAATATGCAGAATGCCTCTCGCCGATTGCCATCTACCGCCTTTAGCCAGTCTTTAAAATCAGGTTCCTCCAGCCAGAGGTCTGAAAATTTGCATTTCCCCATTGTTTAATTCTCGTGCAGATGTCGCCAGTCGGGTCAACAGATAGATTCGACTAGAGCCGTATAAACAAAGTCAGTCTCGTACTAAACAATCTCTGGTATAAATTTATACTGGATTTGACCGTTATTGGAATTCAATGCGCATGCGCCACCAACTCCTCACTGCGGTCCTCCTCGATACATAAAAATAAATTCGCCCAAATGTAGTAATTTATGGATATTATGGCATGCAGGTTAATTAAACGAATTAGAAAACACATAGGCCCAGTTGGATGGGGGTCAAAAAAATGTACTACCACATCAGATTATGTTTACTACCTTTTACTACTTTTTACTGGCCATAATTTAGCCTATTTTAATTAACTACCTTTTAAAACCCCGCGGGAACCCTGTGGATGTAGTGGTGTATACATGTCTGACCTGCCAACTCCCATTCCTGCTTCCATGCCGCCACCAGCCAGGCTTTAGTTGACAGGTCCTACGGGATAGAAGTGAGCATCTCTTGGGCCGCCAAGTTGTATGGGTGGCGGGACTTGAGTCTGCTTGGAGGTGTTGCCATGGTTGTGGTGTTATGGAGGAGGTGCCAATCATATTCCTGGGCTTTCCTTGCCAGGGCGAGGGTGGCAGCCTCTCGCCGTAGGCTGGCTGGCGCAATTCCTGCTAGGACTGGCAGGTAGGACATGGGGGTGGGTTTCAAGCAGCCAGTTATGATCCTCAGGGCGTTGCTAATGGCCGCATCCACCATCTTGGCGTGTGGGCTTCTGCTCCAGGTTGGGGCACAGTACTCGGCAGCAGAAAAGACGAGGGCTTGTGTGGAGATACGTAATACCTTTGCGGAGGCACCCCAGGTCGTACCAGTGAGGCGACGGATGAGTGAGACCCTTGAGGTTACTTTGGCCCTCACTTCCTCGAGATGTTGTTTATACGACAAAGTCCTGTCCAGGCATACACCAAGGTACTTTGGGGCCTGTTGGAACTCCAGGGGTTTGCTGTTCACCAAAATCTCCAGCTCCCTTGTCGCTTCCTTGTTGCAGAGGTGGAATGCTGCGAACACCATCTTCCCAATGCTGAGCTGCAGGCGCCAGCTGCGAAGGTAGGCAGCCAAGATGCCCATGTCCTGGTTTAGGCCCTCTTCCACCGCCTTCCATGTTGGTTATTGCACCATAATGGCTAGGTCGTCTGCATACCCGTACCGTCTGGATGTTGTTGCAGGTAGGTCAAGGATGTATATATTGAAGAGCATTGGTGAAAGAACAGACCCTTGTGGGACCCAGTTTCTTAGCCTCCTGAGCCTGCTACGCTGGCTGTCACTGGTCTGGAGGATGAAGCTGCGGTTCGACGGCATCTCCATAATGAAATTGACCATATGACGGTCCGGGATGGTTCTCAGCAGCTTCAGGTGGAGTCCGCAGTGCCACATGGTGTCATAGGCGGCAGTCAGGTCCAGTAGGACAACCCCTGCTTTTGCTTTGGCCTGTAAGCTGTCCTCAAGGTCTTGCGTGAGCAGGGTTACTTGGTCCACCGTTGACCGGCCCCGACGGAAACCAGCCTGTTCCCTCAGAAGCTGTGGGTCTACTACAGGTTCAATACGGCTGTGAATCATCCTCTCCAAGATTTTAAAAGGAACGCAGAGCAGCGAGATTGGCCTGTAGGCCTTGGGGTCATCCGGGGGTTTGTTGGGTTTCAACAGGGCTACGACAGCCGCCCGTCTTCATGTCCTTGGGAGTTTGGACTTTTGGAGGCACACCGAGAAGAATGCGCACAACCAGGCAGATGTTGTTTCGCTCTGGTGGATCACAAACTCAGGATGGATGTTGTCGGGGCCTGGTGCCTTGCCTTGTTTGAGTTTGGATATGGCATCCCTGAGCTCGGTTGATGTAAATTTCCCTGACAGGTTGGCATTAACACTGGCCGCCCTAGAGAGGGCGGATACCTCGCGAGATGTTAGGCGGGCAAAGTCTTTATCTGCACCTGGGAAGCGGCCATTTTTTAGGAGTTCTGCTGCGATGGCATTTGCTGTCACTGGGCACTTGGGGGATGTTGTACTTCTACCTGAGAGCTGATTAATGGTCTGCCACACCTTACGGCTGGAATGGGTGAAGTCAATCAACTCGACGACCTCCATCCATCTGGCCCTGCAGGTGACATCCAGCTTCTCAAGAAGTGCCGTTGCCGTTGCATCCACTTCAGCTCTTGATCCAGCCTGCTAGTGGGCTCGCAGAAGGTGGTTATACTCTTTGTCCCAACCTGGGATGTAGTTTTTGTTATAGCCTCGTGGGATAGATTTTTTCGCTGCCCCATCAGCACTTCACAATAGGCCGCGTATGCGGCATCTACATCAGGAGTGTCTGGATCCAGAAGACTGGTGGATGTTCTCTCAGTCTCTGCAGCAAATGCATGCCAGTTGGCCTTCCGGAAGTTCCACCTCCTGACAGGTTTCCCCGAGACCGGCTGCACCAGTGATGGAATTCCGATAACAGATGGTCGGTGGTGTGATCGGGGGAACCTGTCAATGACCCTTCTCTCTGGCATCGGGTCATTACTGTGGATGTGTTCCATCTGGAGGAGTAGAAGGTTGGTGGTTTTTTTGGGGGCAAACAGGAGCCGGGCATTGGCGGTGGAGGCCCACTCACTCAGTGTCTCACCGTCTAGTGTTGTATGGGTGTAACCCCAATCGGTGTTCTGGCAGTTGAAATCCCCGGCGTAGATGGCAGGTGCCGGGGCAATCGGGAGGTCTGATGTGGACAGAACTGATGGTGGGGGCTTGTACACATTCACAACCATTGTTGTCTGTATCCTCGTGGACATCCACTCGAGGCTGGAGCCTGGTGGGGATTGGCCTGTGGCTGTCCAGCTGAGGTCAGACCTAACAAAGGTGGCCATCCCATGCTGCCTACTGAGGATGGAGCCGGCAAGGTAGAACCCGGGCAACCTGAGGAAGTCTGCTTTTTCACAGTGTGTCTCCTGAAGGAGGACGGCTGCAACTTCGTGGGAGTCGGCAAGGTGGCGTATGATGTCCAGTTTGGCGATGGTGAGGCCCTCAACATTCAGTTGAAACACTGACAGATCCTGACGTTTGATGGTCGGGATGGCCGCCCGCCCTAACGTGAGCTTGCATCCCCCCGACCTCTTGCGCCCTGGTCTGGCAGCGTGACGATTTGGTGGCGACATTAGTTTCATGAGCTGGTCTTTCACCATTTCTCATTACTTGCAGGAGAGGCCCTGACTAAAGCGGGATCTACAGATGGTTGTTCAAGCTGGAAGAATAGTCTTTACTTCAAGATGGGGAACTTTCGATCAAAATTACGGAAAGCGGGTGTAGCGGTTCGTGTGGAAGGGTGGAGCACAGAAGACGGCAGGACAGAGATCGTGTTGACAGAGCGTTTTATTGCCACACTTTTCAGTCTAACAACTGGTATGCACTTTGCAGACACACACACACACACACACTCAGCGTCTGGTTCGGGAAGAGCCCCTCTGCTCTCGCTCTCCCTCCTTAAGTAGGGCGCGGTCACTGGGAAGACACACAAACACAGGTTAATTGCTCTCAGGTGTAGTGATTCTGCCACTTACCTTCCCTGACTCCGCCCCCGTCACAGACCAGCGCTTGACCACGCCCCCGCTGCCACATACCCCCACCGCCTGACTCAGGCCGGGCGGCTGTCCGGCCTGCAGTCGACTCCCCCCCACCCTTGACGAGAGAGGAAGTCCGCCATGACCATCTGCGCCCCCGGCCTGTGGACCACCTTGAAATTAAAGGGTTGGAGTGCCAGATACCAAAGGGTGATCCGCGCGTTGGCATCCTTCATGTGGTGGAGCCACTGGAGGGGCGCGTGGTCCGAACAGAGGGTGAAAGGCCGTCCCAGCAGGTAGTAACGGAAGGCGAGGACCGCCCACTTGATCGCCAAGCACTCTTTCTCTATGGTGCTGTAGCGCCCCTCACACACCGACAGCTTCCTGCTGATGTACAAGACTGGGCGGTCCTCCCCCTCCACCTCCTGGGACAAAACAGCCCCCAGCCCTCTGTCCGATGCATCTGTCTGCAACATAAAGGGGAGAGAGAAGTCAGAGAAGTGTAAAAGTGGCCCCCCACACAGTGCAGCCTTTACCTCCAAGAAAGCCCGCTGGCATTGCTCCGTCCACTGGACCGGATCTGGTGCCCCCTTTTTAGTCAGATCAATCAGCGGGCTGGTGACGTCTGAATAATTAGGTATAAACCTACGGTAATAGCCAGCCAGCCCCAGGAACTGTCTCACCCCCTTTTTGGTCTTGGGCCTCGGGCAGGCCGCAATTGCTGCCGTCTTATTAATTTGGGGACGCACCTGCCCGTTGCCCAAGTGGAAGCCCAGATACCGTACTTCCACCCGCCCAATCGCACACTTCTTTGGGTTAGCTGTGAGCCCTGCTCGCCTCAGTGACCTAAGGACGGCCCTCAGATGTTCGAGGTGCCTCGGCCAGTCATTACTATAGATGATGTCATCGAGGTAAGCGGCCGCATAAGTGGTGTGGGGGCGGAGGACCCTGTCCATCAGCCGCTGAAACGTAGTGGGCGCCCCAAACAGCCCAAAAGGAAGTGTGACGAATTGGTGTAATCCAAACGGTGTGGAAAAGGCCGTTTTTTCTCGGGATAGTGGAGTCAAGGGGATCTGCCAGTATCCCTTTGTCAAATCCAGTGTCGAATAAAAGCGAGCCGTGCCTAGCCGATCGAGCAACTCATCAATATGAGGCATTGGGTATGCGTCAAATTTAGACACCGCGTTGACTTTTCTATAGTCCGCACAGAACCGGACCGACCCGTCGGCCTTGGGTACCAAGACCACCGGGCTGCTCCAGTCACTGTGGGACTCCTCGACAATGCCCATTTCGAGCATGGTCTCGAGTTCTTCCCGAACCACCTTTTTTTTGTGTTCGGGTAGCCTGTAAGGGCGGCTACGCACTACCACCCCCGGGGGCATCTCAATGTGGTGCTCTATGAGGTCAGTGCGACCGGGCAGGGGCGAGAACACATCCGAAAACTCGGTCTGCAACTGGGCGACCTCCGCGAGTTGGGTTGGGGAGAGGTGGTCTCCACAGGGGACCGGAGGGACACATGACGCTAATGCCCCTTTTTGAACCTCCGGCCCCAGCTCCGCCTTCTCTGGAACCACCGACACCAACACCACGGGGACCTCCTCATTCCAGAGTTTAAGCAGATTGAGGTGGTAAATCTGTAGCGCCCCACCCCTGTCCGTTCGCCTCACCTCGTAGTCGACGTCCCCGACTCGCCGTGTGACCTCAAAGGGTCCTTGCCACTTGGCGACCAATTTGGAGCTTGATGTGAGCAACAGTACGAGTACTTTATCTCCCGGTGCGAACTCTCCAACCCTTGTTGTACAGGCGGGTTTGCCGTTCTTGGGCCTGCCACAAATTCTCCTGGGTTAGGTGGGTGAGGGTGTGGAGTTTTGCGCGCAGATCCATAACATATTGAATTTCGTTTTTGCTTTGTGAAGGTCCCTCCTCCCAATTTTCCCGCAGCACATCTAGAATGACGCACGGCTTACTCCCATATAATAATTCGAACAGGGAGAACCCCGTGAAGGCTTGGGGGACCTCTCGCACTGAAAACAGCAAGGGCTCTAGCCACTTATCCCAATTACGTGCGTCCTCACTTACGAATTTTTTTAATTATATTCTTGAGGGTGCGGTTGAACCGTTCAACTAAACCGTCCGTTTGTGGGTGATACACGCTGGTGCGGATCGGCTTAATCCCCAATAACCCATAGAGCTCGCGCAGTGTCCGTGACATAAACGTGGTGCCTTGATCAGTCAGAATCTCTTTCAGGATTCCAACTCAGGAGATAACGTGGAAGAGCGCCTCTGCAATACTGTGTGCTGAGATATTGCGCAGAGGCACTGCTTCTGGGTATCGCGTTGCATAGTCCACCAGAACTAATATAAAGCGGTACCCTTGTGTCGACCGATCTAATGGCCCGACGAGATCCATCCCAACTCTTTCAAACGGCGTCTCGATTAAAAGTAAAGGGCGCAAAGGCGCTTTTGGAATGGCCGCTGGATTTACTAACTGGCATTCGCGGCACGCCGTACACCACCTACGAACACCGCCACGAATTCCCGGGCAATAGAATCGGGCCATTATTCGGGCTAGTGTCTTATCCTGCCCTAAGTGTCCAGCCATGGGATTAAAGTGAGCCGCCTGGAATACCAATTCCCGATGGCTCTTTGGAATTAAAAGCTGCGTGACTTGCTCTTTCGTCTGAGTGTCCTGCGTCACTCGGTATAATCTATCCTTCATAATAGAAAAGTGGGGGAAGGACGCGGTGGCGTTCGGTGGGAGCGTTTGACCATTGATTACTCTCACTTGGTCAAACGCATGCCGCAGAGTCTCGTCTCGCAACTGTTCTAACGGGAAATCCGCGAGAGATTCCCCAAAAGAGAGAGGAGGAGCCTGTGGCTCCTCACTCTGACACGGAGGTGACGTAGACGGCTCTGTGACAGCTGCTCCCGCCAAGGCGACACCAGGACCTCCCCCTGCTGACGTACGGCAGGACCCACTCTCCACTAAACGGCTCATCAACTCCCCGAATCCCGGCCAATCAGTCCCTAAAATTATCGAGTGGGTGAGGCGAGGATTAACCGCTGCCTTTACTATGAATTTTTCCCCTCGGAAAAAAATGTGGACCAACACCAAAGGGTAGCTGTGAACATCCCCGTGCACACACAACACCTTCACCCCTTGTGCTCCCCCCAATGCCTCGTTTTGCACCAGGCTTTGGTGAATTGAGGTTTGATTACACCCGGAATCCACCAACGCCTGATATGTATCCCCTTGAATACTCACCGATATGCGATACGCTCCGGCCCGATCGAGGGCGGCCTCTGGCGCGTCAGGGATCCGAACCACCACGCCCACCTCCATTGCCGTGCATTGCTGTTGGAGGTGGCCCGGCTCCCCGCAGCGCCAGCAAACCGGCCCGGGCTTCCTCTCTGCACCGGTGTTCTGGGGCTCACTCACCTGGGGGTGGGGGGGAGAGACAGACACAGAACGGAGAAACAGGAGGGCACCGCGGGTGCGGCGGGCCAGCTGGGGTGGTGCCGGCCCCCGCCTCCGCGGTGGGGGAATAGGGTGAGGACGGGACACAGGAGGAGGGGGGGAGAGAGAGAGAGAGAGAGAAGAGGAGAGAAGAGAAGAGGCTGTCTGCTGTCCTGCCGCCGGAACAGCCGCCAAATGGTCCTCCGCCAGCTCGATGGCCTGATCCAGCGACGCCAGGCGGTGGCACTGGACCCACTCCACGGTTCCTGTTGGCAAGTGCGCGACGAACTGCTCCAGTACCACCTGGTCGACAATCCCCTCAGCATCGCGATTGTCGGCCCTCAGCCACCGCCAGCAGGCATCCCGGAGTTGCTGGCCGACCGCGAACGGCTGGCCAACTTCCTCCAAGCGCAGAGCGCGGTAGCACTGGCGCTGCTGTTCAGGAGTGCGCCCCACACGCTGGAGGATGGCCCGGTGAAGGTCCGCGTAGGCCAGCCGGCGGTCGGTGGGGAGCTGTAGCGCGGCCAGCTGCGCCTCTCCCGTTAGCAGGGGGAGGAGGCGCGCCGCGCGCTGATCCATCGGCCACCCCGAGGTCTCCGCGACTTGCTCAAAGAGCGTGATGAAAGCCTCAGGGTCATCCTGTGGGCCCATCTTGGTCAGGGTGAGGGGGGACGGGCCCGTGGTGGAAGTGTCAGTAGTCCCCGCCGACGCGAGGAGGTGCCGGAACGCCTGTCGATCCTCTTGCTGGGCCAACACCAGGGCCTCGAAACGCTGCTTCTGCTCCTTACGGAGCATGACTAGCACCTGGTGCTGGCTTTGCTGGGCTGTGGCGAGGGCGTGGACCAGGTCGGCGAATGGGGAAGACTCCATGGGGCGGTTCGGCGTCTGTGCTCCAGGTCCCGGGTTTCGGCACCACTGTAGCGGTTCGTGTGGAAGGGTGGAGCACAGAAGATGGCAGGACAGAGATCGTGTTGACAGAGCGTTTTATTGCCACACTTTTCAGTCTAACAATTGGTATGCACTTTGCAGACACAAACACACTCGGCATCTGGTTCGGGAAGAGCCTCTCTGCTCTCACTCTCCCTCCTTAAGTAGGGCGTGGTCACTGGGAAGACATACAAACATAGGTTAATTGCTCTCAGGTGTAGTGATTCTGCCACTTACTTTCCCTGACTCCGCCCCCCGTCACAGACCAGCGCTTGACCACGCCCCCGCTGCCACAGCAGGATGTGTGGAGGTCTCTGTAAACAGTGGCAAAGGGACCCCAGGGACCGTGTCAAGAGGCCTCAAAAGGCCCAAAAGATGTGAGGTCACTTTCTTACCTGAACTACCAGAGAGACAGAGTGAAGAAACCCTTGAAGCAGTGAGGAGTTTGCTTGCTGAAGAAATGAAAAAAAGAAACCCAAATGCTACCATAATTGCATCAAAAATGGATCAGACTTTTTCTTTGAGGAGACGAGAGATAGTGGAGGCCGAAACTCCAGTGGAAACATTGAAGGAACAGTAGCCAGCTCTCTTTACAGAAAGAAAGGTAAGTGTTCACATGTATATGATTAAAAGAAAATAAAACTCTAGTCTTTTTCAGGCTGTTTCAGATCACAGAGTGCTGTCTGAAGGGAAAAGAATAAGATTTGGTACAACATAGACCGAATAGCAAACTGGCAGCTAAAGCTAAACAAATCCTGAGTCTAAATCCTGAGTCTTTCATCTTTTTTCCCCAAACAGAATTACTTCTGTTTTATCTGTGTTCAACTGAAGAAAATTTTGTGACATCCAGTTGTTGATTTGGTCGATACACTGGTAGAGACATTCAAGGGGGGCATAATCATTAGATGACAGAGCAAAATAAATTTGGGTGTCATCTGCATAGCAGTGATACAAAATTGAGTTGTTCTTGATAATTTGTCCAAGTGGGAGCATATAAAGGTTGAATAGTAGTGGTCCAAGGATCGATCCCTGGGAGACACCACAGGTCAAGGACATTGATGTTGAGGTACAGTTTCCCATGGTAACAAAGAAGCTTCTATCTTTTAAGTATGATTTTAACCAATTGATAACTTTACCAGTCAACCCAACCAAGTGTTCAAGTCGATATAGCAGTATGTTGTGATCAGCAGTATCAAAAGCTGCACTGAGGTCCAGTAACACCAGGACCGATGTTTTGCCTGCATCAGTATTAAGACGTATGACATTTATAACTTTAATCAGCGCTGTTTCAGTGCTATGATTGGCACAAAATCCTGACTGAAAGTTATCAAAACAGCTGTTTGATATCAAGAAGGCAGTTAATTGATTGAAGACAATTTTTTCAAGGATTTCCCGATGAATGGTAGATTTGATACTGGCCTGTAGTTGTTTAATACTGAAGCATCCAGATTATTCTTTTTAAGTAGGGGCTTTACAATGGCTTTTTTCAGGGACACAGGAACAATGCCAGTCTCTAGGGATGTATTTATGATCTGAAGCACATCTGTAATTATGAGGTGAAGAACAGACTTAAAGTTACAAGAGTAGCATTTACTTGCTAAATTGAAGGCAATCGATTTCCATGGTTTCACCAAGTAAGATTAAATTGCTCTTCAAGTAAATATTACTACATATTCCAAATTTGAGGAATTGATTGATTAGTTACCACAACTTCAGAACATGAGTTTTATGAATAAAAACTAAAGTACACTTCACTTGCAATACTTGCAGTAGGTTAAAGAGGAATTTGCTGTAGTGTAAATACACTACACTGAGGAATTGCTTGGAAGCTCAGCTTTAGATTCCCAGTCCACTTTAGTCTGATTTTTCAAAGCAATCGGTTTCCATGTTTTTTTTTTAAAGTAAGGTTTACTTATTGGATTTTACAGTGCTGTTCAGGACAGGAAGGCCAGTGATAAAAATGGAAGTGGGTGATTAAAATGGGACAATTCATGTCTGGAACAGTCTTCCCTTCACTACAGGACATACACTTCCAGGATAATTAAGAGGGCCAACAACATTATTAGGGACAGTACACAGCCACAACATGGTCTCTTCACTCTTCTGCCATCAGGAGTGCAAAATCAAGGACAAGACGACTCACGAACAGCTTTTACCCACAGGCCATCAGACTACTGAACAATATATTCAACACTGCCCCCTCCACTCTCCATCACTTCCACTGGCTGTTATTCTATCTGTAGCATGAGGCACAGAGCACTTTATTTTTTAACTCAGATTTTTAACTTTTTTTTTTTTTTAATTGTGTGTTGTGTTAAAGGGAGAATAGCAAAATAAGATTTTCACTGCATCATCTTACCACTGAGCATATGACAAACTTCTTGAATCTTGAACCTTTGTCACACATGCTCAGGGGTGAAAGTAACTTTTATTTCTTGCCAGTACTATTATTTTGAGTCATAGTGCGCACGCACAGCACGCGCCGAAAAATACACCTAATTATTTATTATTGTCTACTTATCAAGCATTCACTAGGACTTCTTATCACTCAGTAGTACTAGTATAGTACTTTATCACACTATCACTCTTTCATCCACCTGTATCAGTTTTTGATTATAAATAAATTGCAAACACATCATTAACAACACAATCATTTTACTAACTTTTTTTAGCTGAACAGTTGAAAAGTAACTTTTCATTTTGGACATTGGACACAGAACAGTGTAACAGAACAGAAAAGTGAAAGTTATTTTGATTACCAGCTGCGCACGTTATAGCACAAGATCTGGTTAAGCCGTACGTGCACTTGAGCTCGTTCGTTGTTTGTCCAGCGAAACACTGCACACCTCGTCTCGTCTCGTCTTCTTCTGCTTTTCCGGGACCAGGTCGCGGAGGCAGCAGTCTAAGCATGGAAGCCCAAACTTCCCTTTCCCCAGACACCTCGGCCAGCTCCTCGGGAAGAACACCGAGGCGTTCCCAGGCCAGCCGAGAGACATAGTCCCTCCAGCGTGTCCTGGGTCTTCCCCGGGGCCTCTTCCCGGGGGGACATGCCTGGAACACCTCCCCAGGGAGGCGTCCAGGAGGCATCCGAAAAAGATGCCCGAGCAACCTCAGCTGATTCCTCTCGATGTGGAGGAGCAGCGGCTCTACTCCGAGCTCCTCCCGAGTGACTGTGCTTCTCACCCTATCTCTAAGGGAGCGCCCAGCCACCCTGCGAAGGAAACTCATTTCGGCCGCTTGTATCCGCGATCTTGTTCTTTCGGTCATTACCCAAAGCTCATGACCATAGGTGAGAGTCGGAACGTAGATCGACCGGTAAATTGAGAGCTTCACCTTTTGGCTCAGCTCCTTCTTCACCACGACAGACCGGTAAAGCGACCGCATCACTGCGGAGGCTGCACCGATCCGCCTGTCGATCTCACGCTCCATCCTTCCCTCACTCGTGAACAAGATCCCGAGATACTTAAACTCCTCCACTTGAGGCAGGACTTCTCCACCAACCTGGAGAGGGCAAGCCACCCTTTTCCGGTCGAGAACCATGGCCTCGGACTTGGAGGTGCTGATTCTCATCCCAGCCGCTTCACACTCGACTGCAAACCGCCCCAGTGCATGCTGAAGGTCCTGGTTTGAAGAAGCCAACAGGACAACATCATCCGCAAAAAGCAGAGATGAAATCCTGTGGTTCCCAAACAGGATTCCTTCCGGCCCCTGGCTGCGCCTAGAAATTCTGTCCATAAAAATTATGAACAGAACCGGTGACAAAGGGCAGCCCTGCCGGAGTCCAACATGCACTGGGAACAGGTCTGACTTACTGCCGGCAATGCGAACCAGACTCCTACTCCGTTCGTACAGGGACCGGACAGCCCTTAGCAAAGAGCCCCGAACCCCATACTCCTGAAGCACCCCCCACAGAATACCACGGGGGACACGGTCGAATGACTTCTCCAGATACACAAAGCACATGTGGACTGGTTGGGCAAACTCCCATGAACCCTCGAGCACCCTATGAAGGGTATAGAGCTGGTCCAGTGTTCCGCGACCAGGACGAAAACCGCATTGTTCCTCCTGGATCCGAGGTTCGACTATTGGTCGAATTCTCCTCTCCAGTACCCTGGAGTAAACCTTCCCTGGGAGGCTGAGAAGTGTGATTCCCCTATAATTGGAGCACACTCTCCGGTCCCCTTTCTTAAAAAGAGGGACCACCACCCCAGTCTGCCACTCCAGAGGCACTGTCCCCGACCGCCACGCGATGTTGCAGAGGCGTGTCAACCAAGACAGCCCCACAACATCCAGAGACTTGAGATACTCAGGGCGGATCTCATCCACCCCCGGTGCCTTGCCACCGAGGAGCTTGCAAACCACCTCAGTGACTTCGGCTTGGGTAATGGACGAGTCCACCTCTGAGTCACCAGCCTCAGTCTCCTCAGTGGAAGACATGACGGTGGGATTGAGGAGATCCTCAAAGTATTCCTTCCCCACCCGACAATGTCCCCAGTCGAGGTCAACAGCTCCCCACCTGCACTGTAAACAGTGTTGGCAGAGTATTGCTTCCCCCTCCTGAGGCGCCGGACGGTTTGCCAGAATTTCTTCGAGGCCGACCGATAGTCCTTCTCCATGGCCTCCCCGAACTCCTCCCAGTTCCGAGTTTTTGCCTCCGCAACTGCCCGAGCTGCAGCACGCCTGGCCTGCCGATACCCGTCAGCTGCCTCAGGAGTCCCGGAGGTCAACATGGCCCGATAGGACTCCTTCTTCAGCTTGACGGCATCCCTTACTTCCGGTGTCCACCACCGGGTTTGGGGATTGCCGCCACGACAGGCACCGGAGACCTTGCGGCCACAGCTCCAAACAGCTGCGTCCACAATGGAGGTAGAGAACATGGTCCACTCAGACTCAATGTCCCCCGCCTCCCTCGGAAGCTGGGAAAAGCTCTCCCGGAGGTGGGAGTTAAAGACCTCCCCGACAGAGTGCTCGGCCAGACGTTCCCAGCAGACCCTCACCATACGTTTGGGCCTGCCAGGTCTGTCCAGCTTCCTCCTCCGCCAGCGGATCTAACTCACCACCAGGTGGTGATCAGTTGACAGCTCAGCCCCTCTCTTCACCCGAGTGTCCAAGACATAGGGCCGGAGATCAGATGAAACGACTACAAAGTCGATCATTGACCTCCGACCTAAGGTGTCCTAGTGCCACGTGCACTTATGGACACCCCTATGCTCGAACATGGTGTTCGTTATGGACAAACCGTGACTAGCACAGAAGTCCAATAACAAAACACCACTCGGGTTCAGATCGGGGAGGCCGTTCCTCCCAACCACGCCCCTCCAGGTGTCACTGTTGTCGCCCACGTGAGCATTGAAGTCCCCCAGTAGCACAATGGAGTCCCCAGTCTGAGCACCCCTCAGTACCTCTCCCAGGGACTCCAAGAAGGCCGGATACTCTATACTGCTATTTGGCCCATAGGCACAAACAACAGCAAGAGCCCTCTCCCCAATCCAAAGGCGCAGAGAGGCGACCCTCTCGTTCACTGGGGTAAACTCCAACACATGGCGGCTGAGCTGGGGAGCTATAAGCAAGCCCACACCAGCCCGCCGCCGCTCACCATGGGTGACTCCAGAGAAGTGGAAAGTCCAGCCCCTCTCGAGGAGCTGGGTTCCAGAGCCCAAGCTGTGCGTGGAGGTGAGCCCAACTATCTCTAGCCGGTACCTCTCAACCTCCCGCACAAGCTCAGGCTCTTTCCCCCCTAGCAAAGTGACATTCCATGTCCCAACAGCCAGCCGCTGTGTCTGCACACACAATAGAATATTGAAACATCAACATATGTGACCCCTCACCGAATCCAGGGACGCATGTCGGCCGAAACGAATCCGAGATAATCGCAAAAGAAGCATTTTTTTTCGAAATTTGTGATTTTTGTTTTTTTCCATCATGTGCAAGTTGAGATCTTGAAGAATGCAATCAGTATTTCAGATAATAGATTGTTTTGTTGGAAAAGCATACATTTGTCGTTGCAAATTGTCTCGTTTTTGTCAGGACTGTAGCCTGCTGGGGAGTGTGGGTAAATTACCATATGGGCCATTCACATGATGATTTAAGTCTTTTGTTTTTTTTTTCCGCGAATCAGCTGTATGATCCGAGCTGAGCGCATGGCTACTTAACTGCATACAGGCGTGTGATTTCACTATGGAATGAGTTACTAAACAGAGCGCAGAGGAGGTGACACACCGCGAAACAAACAGACACACGGTATTTACATCGGAGATAACCATTTCTAGCAAAAAAAAAATGCAACCTCGTTTTCCAGATTGAATGGAATACTTGAATGATCGGATTATACATGGACCGTTCTAGGATTACATTCCATCGTAGGCATTGGTGTGTGCAAGGCGCCGTTTCTCTTTCTGATGGGGTAAGTTTATTAATCTAAGGCTGTGTGGTTATTTTTGCATGTAACGGAGAGTGTTGTGGTTTGGTTAAGCCTACTGTAGGTCACAACCGGACGTACAATTTTTTGGCCGTGTGATTTTTGGCGTTTCCCAAATCGCTGCGTTTTTTTTGTTCACAGAGAAAGACACGCGTTGGCCGTAAGTTTGTCTTGCAACCTGAAAAAAACGTAAGCACGCGTAGAGTTTGTTTGACATGACAAAGAACCTCTGCGGCCGGTCTGCGGCTCGAAAATCAGCACATCACACGCACGCTCTCGTGCTTTTCACACGCACGCTCTCATGCGTTTCATGCGCGCTCTCCGTGTGCTTCTTGTGTTTTTTGCGTGTAGACTGGCTGTAGGAGCACATACGGCTGGTTGTGACCAAGGCTTTACATCAAACTAGTGTTGTGTTAGTTGTGTCATCATCGTGCTATCTTTCTTTCTTACAGTGTGAGTAATTTTTCAACCACAAAACGTTAAAGTATACTTTAGGACTTATTTTTGTACTTCATAATTGTGTTGGGCATACTTTGCATGGAAGGAAAATTGACGTGGTGATCTTTGTTTACATGAAAGTAGTATCGTGCTAGCTAGTAGGGGGTAGGGCTTTCCTTTATATCATGCAAATGAGCACCATTATGTGCCCGCCCTACACCCAGAGTAGCTGAGATGGAAAACTTTGAGGGCGATTTTCTCCCTTTTCTGTTTTAAGAAGTATACACTTTCAAAAGGCCACACATTCTTCAAATATTGTCAGATCTCCACATGGAAGGCATCATTGGAAAGAAACTGTACTTTCTGAATCTGTCAATAACTCAAAATGCCCCCGGGCAGACATGTGTCCCTGGATTCTGTGATCTGCCACATATGTTTCTGTATATGTTGTTTTTATTTGGGAGACTTTTCAACAAACGTCTGTCTACTAAAACACTTTGGATACCAGCTGCGCACGTTGGCGCAAGATGGTTAAGCAGTGGACTATGTGCACTATCTCGCACGTTGTCTGTCGAGTGAAACACGGAAGGAATTCACTTCAGACATAATTCAGAGACAGGTCAGAACGAGTTATATGCAATGTATATTGAGGAAAACGTGGACGTTAGCAGGTGTGTTATGCTGAAAGTGCATTGTTTTTTTTCAGAGACAGTATATTTTTCTTTCCGGTACAGCCAAATCTTTTAGTGGTATGCCGGACCGGCCAGGACTGGCTTACTTTCACCCCTGCACATGCTTCTAAGTTTTGCAGCAAAACCCAGTAGCCTTTATTATGTTTTCTTTTTTAATCTGCAAAGGGGCAGGGCTCTACATTAACTTTTGAAAACACTTGTCCTGTCGGGCAAGTTGAAAGGAAATTTACTTGTCCGAATGTGAAGTTGACTTGTCCAAAGAAATATTTGAGGAAAAAAAAAAAACACACATAAACTATTTGTAACCCAACAATCTTTATGGCATTTGTTTCCGAATTCACAACATATGCATAATATCTGTAGGGACAGCCACAGTCCCCGTCTAGAACTACAAATCCCATCAACTAACTTCCGCGATGACCTACGTCACGGCGTCCATAATTACGTCACGTCACGTGACCGACTCTATAAGTGACCCGGTCATCCTCCATTCTTTCTCTCTCTGTCTGCAGATCTCCGCATCATACAGACGTATAGAGATACCCTCCGCTCATCAGAACATCCAAAATCAAGACGTCTGCCTTGCAAGAAAAAGGACTCAGCGCGCTTTCATATTTACCACTGGCCACGGTAAAGAGGCAAGGCAAGTTTATTTATATAACACATTTCATACACAGTGGCAGTTCAATGTGCTTTACAGAAGTAAAAGCAAAACAGTAAGCAATAGAAAATAAAATTACATAAAATAAATGGGGAAGAAAAATAATAAGAATTAAACAATAGCAGAAATAAAATAATAAAATGAAGTAAAAGTTCAATTAAAAAAACAAACAAAAAAAACAGCAGAATAAAATAGAATAAAAGTTAAGTAAAACTTAAAGCATGCAGAGACTGTAAAAGTAAAGAGTTTAAAACATGTAGAGATGACAATATTAATAATTTAGCAGAAAGCATCTGAAAACAGCTTGGTCTTTAACCTAGATTTGAAGCTGCCAACAGCAGGAGCATTTTTGATGTCCTCTGGCAGTTGGTACCATAGCTGTACTGCATAGTAGCTAAAAGCTGCTTCACCACACTTTGTTTTAACAACAGGTTTTACCAGTAAATTTTTTTGCTGCGATCTGGTAGATCTGATTGAGTTAGGCCGCTGCAACATATCAGAGAGGTAATTGGGCCCTGTACCATTTAGAGATTTGTACACCAGCAGAAAACCGGCTAGTGGCCTAGTGGTAGCATGTCCGCCTCTCGATCGGGAGATCATGAGTTCTATTCACGGTCGGGTCATACCGAAGACCATCATAAAAATGGTACCTACTACCATCTGGCAAGGCACGCTGCAATACAGATGTGAGTGGGGAGTCCAACTCTTGTGGTTACCAGAGGACTAGCCCCCCACTGTAACCCTAGCTATGTAATAGGCGAGAGGCCGAGGGCTACAGAAACGGAGATCGGCGCCGCCCGATGCGCCATATCAGAGTTGGGCCTGGTTAGTACTTGAGTGGGAGACTCTGCACATCGCTCTTTCCGAATAGAAACATCCAGCGATTCATCAAAACAATATGTCGAGTGAGATGCTTCGGAAATCATGTGAATAAACTGATAAATTTTATATGTAACTGGAATATCAGCGTATTTTGGCACTTGTCCAATCGGACAAGTAACTGAGATGATGAACTTGTCCGACATTAAGTATCACTTGTCCCGGACAAGTGGACAACTGTTAATGTTGAGCCCTGAGGGGTCTCGTAATATGCTGCCCAGATACAAACTTTATGTAACATTTAATTTTGTGCTGGAAAACAAATGTTTGGACCTCTAGAAATGTTTTTGTACTGACATGAATAATGTAGAAGTCATAAAATAGAAATCTATAACAAAGTTTATATGGAAAAAAGGGGTGCCTAAGACTTTTGCAGTGTGTGTTTATATATACGTATATATACACACATATATATATACAGTGGTGCTTGAAAGTTTGTGAACCCTTTAGAATTTTCTATATTTCTGCATAAATATGACCTAAAACATCATCAGATTTTCACACAAGTCCTAAAAGTAGATAAAGAGAACCCAGTTAAACAAAAGAGACAGAAATATTATACTTGGTCATTTATTTATTGAGGAAAATGATCCAATATTACATATCTGTGAGTGGCAAAAGTATGTGAACCTTTGCTTTCAGTATCTGGTGTGACCCCCTTGTGCAGCAACAACTGCAACTAAACGCTTCCAGTAACTGTTGATCAGTCCTGCACACCGGCTTGGAGGAATTTTAGCCCGTTCCTCCATACAGAACAGCTTCAACTCTGGGATGTTGGTGGGTTTCCTCACATGAACTGCTCGCTTCAGGTCCTTCCACAACATTTCCATTGGATTAAGGTCAGGATTTTGACTTGGCCATTCCAAAACATTAACTTTATTCTTCTTTAACCATTCTTTGGTAGAACGACCTGTGTGCTTAGGTTTGTTGTCTTGCTGCATGACCCACCTTCTCTTGAGATTCAGTTCATGGACAGATGTCCTGACATTTTCCTTTAGAATTTGCTGGTATAATTCAGAATTCATTGTTCCATCAATGATGGCAAGCTGTCCAGGCCCAGAAGCAGCAAAACAGGCCCAAACCATGATACTACCACCACCATGTTTCACAGATGGGATAAGGTTCTTATGCTGGAATGCAGTGTTGTCCTTTCTCCAAACATAACGCTTCGCATTTAAACCAAAAAGTTTTATTTTGGTCTCATCCGTCCACAAAACATTTTTCCAATAGCCTTTTGGCTTGTCCACGTGATCTTTAGCAAACTGCAGATGAGCAGAAATGTTCTTTTTTGGAGAGCAGTGGCTTTCTCTTTGCAACCCTGCCATGCACACCATTGTTGTTCAGTGTTCTCCTGATGGTGGACTCATGAACATTAACATTAGCCAATGTGAGAGAGGCCTTCAGTTGCTTAGAAGTTCCCCTGGGGTCCTTTGTGACCTCGCCGACTATTACACGCCTTGCTCTTGGAGTGATCTTTGTTGGTCGACCACTCCGGAGGAAGGTAACAATGGTTTTGAATTTCCTCCATTTGTACACAATCTGTCTGACTGTGGATTGGTGGAGTCCAAACTCTTTAGAGATGGTTTTGTAACCTTTTCCAACCTGATAAGCATCAATAACACTTTTGCTGAGGTCCTCAGAAGTCTCCTTTGTTCGTGCCATGATACACTTCCACAAACATGTGTTGTGAGGATCAGACATTGATAGATCCCTGTTCTTTAAATAAAACAGGGTGCCCACTCACACCTGATTGTCATCCCATTGATTGAAAACACCTGACTCTAATTTCACCTTCAAATTAACTGCTAATCCTCAAGGTTCACATACTTTTGCCACTCACAGATATGTAATATCGGATCATTTTCCTCAATAAATAAATGACCAAGTATAATATTTTTTTCTCATTTGTTTAACTGGGTTCTCTTTATCTACTTTTAGGACTTGTGTGAAAATCTGATGATGTTTTCGGTCATATTTATGCAGAAATGTAGAAAATTCTAAAGGGTTCACAAACTTTCAAGCACCACTGTATATATATATATATATATATATATATATATATATATATATACACACACACACACACACACATATATATATATATATATATATATATATAGAGAGAGAGAGAGAGAGAGAGAGAGATTATGTGATAGATAGAAGCCCCCTTTGTGAAATCAGACATAACCCTTTGTTTATCCATGAAAATGTGTATAGTTTATATGATTCCAAAAGAGAAAAGACAGAATGGCCACCAAGTTTGATATTATATTCATGCTCTGACTTATAACAGCAAAACAGAAAAATGACATGGTTAAAATTATTAGCCCCCTGACAAATCAAGTGTCAATAGTGTACCCTTTCTGTGCTACAACTGACATCAACCTCTTTGGATAGTCCTTTACAATGTTGGCACATGTCTCTGTAGGTATTTTGGCCCATTCCTCCTTGGCAAAGAGCTCCAGCTGGTCCAAACTGCATGGTTTTCGGGCATGGACTTTTGTTTTGAGCATGTGCCATAGATTCTCAATGGGATTGAGGTCTGGGCTCTGTGCAGGCCACTCTAGGACTTTGATTTTGGTGTCCTTTAGGAAGTTTTGGACCACTTTCGATGTGTGCTTTGGGTCATTATCATGCTGAAAGACCGAGCGGCGACCTAAGCCTAGACCAGTGTTTCTCAAACTTTTTCAGACCAAGGACCACTTTGTCCCAAAAAAAATTTCCCCCGCCCCACACAACACACACACAAACCATACAGAGATGTGTACTATTAGATGTTTTTAATTGAAAAAATTATGGTTAACTAAATACATTAAAGGCCTATCCATTCCATATCCTCCATGGTTTTTAAAGGCAAAAGTATGGAGGTTTAAAATTCAGCAAACAGTTAATCAGAACATTTCATATCAATTGTTCAAAATTAGGAGGAACATGAATGAACTGAAATGAACAAAAATTTTAGATTTAACAGATTACACTTACTTGTCTTCTGCTCAAAACTGACTCTTTTTTCTTAATGGGAGGAGTGGTGCTGATGCATACTAAGCATCAATGATTTAATATCTGGTTCCAAGCTGGACAGCTTTAATCTGAGATTGGGGGCCACATTGACTCGGTTTCGCTTTTTAGTTTTCAACCCAACCAGTGCTGAAAACCCAACCTCGCATCTGTATGTGGATGAAAATGGCAGGAGTGTTTTTAATGCAGACTCAGCAAGTTTGGGGTGTTCTGGCTGCACATGAACCCAGAAATCTGTTAGTGATTTTTCCCTAAATGCCATCTTTAGGGAGCCATCCGCTGCAATGTCCACTAGGCTGTCAACCTCTCTTGCAGATAATGCAGAACTGACACGTTCGATGTGGGTTTTGTCTCCAAATGGATTTCTGATCCACTCCAAGTCCGTGTCTAATTCCGGAAAGTATCGTTCCAATTGTGAGTGAAGGCCACACAGGTGTTCTTTGAAAGCAGTGATTGTGTCTGTGTCCAGGACCTCATCGGCTGTAAGCAAGAAGTCAGCCAAAGTTGGAAAATTGTCGAATTCCAATCGATCCAGGCATGTGCACCACAACTCGATTTTCATGTGTGCTACTTTAACTTTGTCCTGCACAGTAAAGATGGTGACTGTTGTGCCTTGAAGGGCCAAATTCAACGTATTCAGGAAGCTGAAAATATCAACAAGGTATGCCAACTTTGCCAGCCATTGAACATCATGCATTTGGTTGTAGAGCTCCTCGTTCTGATGCATGAACAACTTCACTTCGTCACACAGCTCAAAAAGACGGGTTAAAACTTTGCCACGAGACAGCCAACACACCTGTGTGGAAAAGCAGTTTCGTGTGGTTGCTTCCCATTTCCTCGCACAGAACTTTAAAAATGCGTGTGTTCAGTGCTTTGCCCTTACTCCCGTTAATGACTTTAACCGCCTCATCCAGAACTGTTTTCAGACATTGTGGCATTTTCTTCACTGCCAGCTGCTCCCAGTGAATACAGCAGCGTGTCATGGTCCTACCTGTGGGCTTCTCTCTTCAGGTAACATCTCCACTCAGCATTACCGGCCACGCCCGCACTCACTTCCTCTTATTCACTTTCAGTGACTGTCATTGGCTGTTGCCGATCACCTGCTTTCCCCCTGTGTGTATTTATACTGCAGTCCTCCCAAGCTTCTGTGTCAGATCGTCTGCAACTCTCAGCGTCATAACCTGCTCTGTGTTCCTTCTACTCTGATTCCTGAAGATATTCTGTTCCGTCTGACTCTGTCTGCTCTCCAGCCCCGGTAACCTGATCTGACTTCTGTCCTGTCGACTCTGCCTCTTGCCTGCCTCTCCTGTACCTTCGCCTGATCTCCAGCTCGCCCAGCCCTGCTGCTCGCCTGCCTCTCCATCTGCCTGGTGTGAGCAGCCCTGCCTGGAGCCCTACTCTTCTGCCCTGGTAACCTGACCCTGCATTTCTGTCCCCTATCTTGCTACCTGATTTGTGACTCTGTGCTCCAGCCTGTTCTCTATCTCCTGCCTGCTGAGGGACTGCTTGCTGGGAGACTGCCTGAAACCCAAGAGCTGTCAGCCTACAGCCACACCTCTCTGACTATGGCTGATCTCATCTGATCTCAGAAGCTAAGCAGGGTCGGGCCTGGTCAATACTTGGATGGGAGACCTCAGATGTCACCACCACGCTCCCACCAGCCATCCCTGCCTCTCAGTCTTCCTGCCACTGAACTTCACACACACATTCTCCCAACTCCCTTTTCCCCTGTTATTAATAAACTGTGGTTCGAGTGCATTTGATCTCCTCTCCTGTCTGGTCCTTGACAGAACGATCTGACCAACATGGAGTCAGCGCCCAAACCCTCTGCCCTAGACCGGCTGCAGCGCACCGAAGGAGATGTCAGTCGGATGTCTGCCGACATTGCAGCCCTGATCCAGCTTGGTCATCAGCAACAGCAACAATGACTGGACCAAGCACTCCAGCTGCTCACCGCCCTAGCACCCCCTGCTCTTCCGAGTCAACCACCGCCGCCCCTTGTTGCATCAGCCCCTGTCATACCTGCCTCTGACATGCCAGCTCCGGGAGGTGCTCCTGCTGCACTCGATGCCCCGGAACCCAAGGTCGGCAGTCTGGAGCGTTTTGATGGTGACCCCTCCCAAGTCCGTGCTTTCCTGACCAGCTGCCGGTTGCTGTTCGACCTGCAGCCCAGAACCTTCGCGTTGGAGGCGGCAAAGGTGGCCTTCGTCATCACTTGTCTGACTGGCCGCGCCCGCCTGTAGGGGACTGCTGAGTATGAACGCCGGACACCGGCGTGTGCCTCCTTCTCCCTGTTTGCAGCGGAGATGACTAAGGTCTTCGACCTGGGCTCGTCGTCAGTAGAGGCATCCGGAGGACTGATGAGTATTCGCCAAGGCAGATGAACAGTGGCTGACTACTCGATCGATTTCCGGACCTTGGCCCGGCGCAGCAAGTGGAACATGCAGGTGCTGGTGGACACCTTTCTGCACAGCCTGGCCGACTACATGAAGGACCAATTGGTCTCGTACGAACAACCATCGACACTCGATGAGGCCATTGCCCTGGCCGTCCGCATTGACCGCCGGGTCCAGACCCATCGACGAGAGAGGGCCCGCCAGACTCAGCCAGTCACCAGCGCATGGAGTAACCCAGCCCCTTCTACGTCTCCTGCTGTTTCTCCGCCGAGCCTTCTGGACCAGTCAGAGCTCATGGAGATCGGCCGTGCTTCCCTCAGCCCGACAGAAAGCCAGCGTCGGATCACCTCCAATCTGTGCCTGTACTGTGGGAGTAACGGTCACCGTGCTCCCTCTTGCCCAGTAAAAGCCCGAGCTCACCGGACATAGGAGGGGTCCGGCTGAGCTCAATGACCATCCATTCCTCCACCAGCCAGAAACCTATGCTCCAAGCTTGTCTTCGTCTGTTGGATTCCACCCACACCCTAGCCGCCCTGGTTGACTCTGGCGCCGAGGCTAACATCATGGACACCGAGCTTGCGCGCCAGTTGGGTCTGCAAAGCCATCACTTATCCTCTCCCGTTCCAGCCAGGGCACTGGATGGCCATCTCCATGGCACCGTCACCCACCTCACTGCCCCTGTTCCGATGAGTCTGTCAGGCAACCACCACGAAACCATCCAGTTTCACCTGCTCCGTTCCCCCGGCCAACCTCTCATCCTGGGCTATCCATGGCTCCCCCAGCACAGTCCTCACCTCGACTGGGCCACTGGAGCGATAAGAGAATGGGGCAAGGACTGCCACCGGACCTGCTTACGAGCCGCCACTCTACACCCCCGTACTCCACCTGCCAGCTCTGCCCCCAACCTCACTAATGTCCCAGTGTGTTATCACAGCCTTCGGGATGTATTCAGCAAAGCCAAGGCCACTTCCTTGCCTCCTCACCGGCCCTACGACTGTGCCATTGATCTCCTCCCAGGCACTGCACCACCCAAGGGCCGTCTCTACTCTCTGTCCGCCCCGGAAAGGAAGGCGATGGAGGACTACATCAGTGACTCTCTGGCTGCCGGCCTCATCCGTCCATCCTCCTCTCCCGCCGGCGCTGGGTTCTTCTTCGTGGGAAAGAAGGATGGATCCCTGCGCCCCTGCATCGATTACAGGGGTCTCAACGACATCACCGTCAAGAACCGATACCATCTCCCACTGCTCACCTCCGCCTTCGAGCTGCTCCAGGGAGCCACGGTCTTCACCAAACTCGATCTCCGGAATGCCTACCACCTGGTTCGGATAAGGGAGGGAGACAAGTGAAAGACCGCGTTCAACACCCCCACCGGTCATTATGAATGCCAGGTGATGCCGTTTGGCCTTACCAACGCACCAGCAGTATTCCAGGCTCTGGTGAATGATGTCCTGCGAGATATGTTGAACAAGTTCGTGTTCGTTTTCCTCGACGACATCCTGATCTTCTCCCAAACCCTGTCCAAACACACCCAGCATGTCCAGCAAGTGCTCCGTCGTCTCCTTGAAAACTCCCTCTTCGTCAAGGCAGAGAAGTGTGAGTTTCATGCCAAGTCTGTGGGGTTCCTGGGGTATATCGTGGCAGAGGGGAGCATCCAGATGGACCCTGCCAAAGTCTCAGCAGTGACTTCATGGCCAGTACCAGAGAGCAGGAAGAAGCTTCAGCAGTTCCTGGGCTTCGCAAATTTCTACAGGAAATTCATTCGTAATTACAGCACCATTGCGTCACCCCTCACTGCCTTGACCAGCACCAAACAGCCCTTCACCTGGACTCCGGCTGCCAACGAAGCCTTTGCCACCCTCAAGGCTCAGTTCACCACGGCTCCCGTCCTCCGGATGCCAGATGTGGAGCAGCAATTCATTGTAGAGGTGGACGCCTCAGATGTGGGAGTCAAGGCAGTGCTCTCACAGAGGTCAGCGGATGACAACAAACTCCACCCCTGTGCGTTCTTCTCCCGCTGGCTATCGCCGGCCGAACACAATTACGACATAGGCAACTGGGAACTGCTGGCGGTCAAGCTCGCCCTGGAGGAATGGAGTCACTGGCTGGAGGGGTGCGTAGTCCCATTCCTGGTCTGGACAGACCATAAGAATCTGGAATACATCCGCACCGCCAAACGACACAACCCCAGACAGGCCCGCTGGGCTCTCTTTTTCACCCGATTCAATTTCACCCTTTCGTACCGGCCCGGATCTCGCAACACCAAGCCTGACGCACTCTCCCGCCAGTTCCAGAAGGATGATGCCCCTCCAAGGATCCGGTTCCCATCCTACCTGCCCCTGTATCATTGCTGCTCTGACCTGGGACATCGAAGAACAAGTGCGGAAAGCCCTCCGTGACCAACCCAGCCCCAGCGCATGCCCTGCTAGTCGCCTCTTTGTTCCTGAAGACCTGCGATCCCAGGTTATACAATGGGGACACGACTCCCATCTAACCTGCCACCCTGGTTCCACTCGCACCTACCACCTGCTCGCCCAACGGTTCTGGTGGCCTACTATGAGCAGGGATGTGTGAGACTTCGTCCGAGCCTGCCCTACCTGTAATCAAAATAAGTCCTCCAGCCGGCCTCCTGCCAGTTTGCTCCAGCCTCTGCCCGTGCCAATGCGACCCTGGTCCCACATTTCCCTGGATTTTGTTACGGGTCTGCCCCCTTCTAATGGGATGACGGTCATACTCACCATCGTGGAGCGCTTTAGCAAGATGGCACACTTTGTTCCCCTCCCAAAACTACCGTCAGCCAAAGAGACCGCCCAGATCGTCCTGCAGCATGTCTTCCGCATCCATGGGCTGCCCAAGGACATCGTTTCGGACCGGGGGCCGCAATTCGCCTCCTCTTTCTGGAAGGAGTTCTGTCACCTACTCAGGGCCACCGCCAGCCTCACCTCCGGATTCCAACCCCAGTCCAACGGCCAGTCAGAGCGGACTAACCAGGAGTTGGAGAAGGCACTTCGGTGCATGGCGTCACGCAACCCTAGGGCCTGGTGTGAGCACCTGCTGTGGGTGGGATACTCTCACAACTCCCTCACCAGCTCAGCCACTGGGCTGTCCCCATTCCACTGCGTGTATGGCTACCAACCACCCCTGTTCCCCAGCCAGGAGGGAGAGGTCGGCTGCCCTCACCTATGCACGCCGATGCCGCCGCACCTGGTCTCAAGCCCGTGCTGCACTCCTCAAGTCAGTCACCAGCTACTCTACTGGAGCCAACTGGCGGAGGACACCTGCGCCCACCTACCAGGTGGGCCAGAAGGTGTGGTTATCAGCCAAGGACCTGCCCCTCCAGGTGGAGTCTCGTAAGCTGGCACCTCGGTTCGTCAGACCATTCCCGAGCCAGAGGATAATCAGCCAGTCTGCTGTCCGGCTCCGACTGCCCAAGTCAATGAGAGTGCACCCCACCTTCCACATCTCTAAGATTAAGCCAGTGCACGAGAGCCCGCTGGTCCCAGCTGCACCTTCTCCTCCTCGTCTCATCGATGGTGGCCCGGTCTACTCCATCCAGCGACTGCTGAAGTCACGGCGCAGGGGCAGGGGCCTCCAATACCTGGTGGATTGGGAGGGCTATGGTCCTGAGGAGAGGATGTGGGTCCCTGCTGGGAGAACCATAGACCATACCCTCATCAGCACCTTTCATCGCCTGCATCCGGACCAGCCGGCTAACTGGAGGGGTCGACCAAAGGGTCCTTACCGGAAGGACGATGCGCCAACCGCTACTGTCCCCGAGTCCGACTCTGAACCAGATCCTGAGGCCTTGGACACTGACCGGTCAGAGGAGTTCTGACCCTCCACCGGTATTCCCCCTCCTCCCACCCGTCTTTGTGGATCTGTGGCTAGGGACTTCTGGAGCCATCCCTTGAGGGGGGGGGGTTCTGTCATGGTCCTACCTGTGGGATTCTCTCTTCAGGTAACATCTCCACTCAGCATTACCGGCCACACCCGCACTCACTTCCTCTTATTCACTTTCAGTGACTGTCATTGGCTGTTGCCGATCACCTGCTTTCCCCGTGTATATATATACTGCAGTCCTCCCAAGCTTCTGTGTCAGATTGTCTGCAACTCTCAGCGTCATAACCTGCTCTGTGTTCCTTCTACTCTGACTCCTGAAGATATTCTGTTCCGTCTGACTCTGTCTGCTCTCCAGCCCCGGTAACCTGATCTGCCTTCTGTCCTGTCGACTCTGCCTCTTGCCTGCCTCTCCTGTACCTTCGCCTGATCTCCAGCTCACCCAGCCCTGCTGCTCGCCTGCCTCTCCATCTGCCTGGTGTGAGCAGCCCTGCCTGGAGCCCTACTCTTCTGCCCTGGTAACCTGACCCTGCATTTCTGTCCCCTATCTTGCTACCTGATTTGTGACTCTGTGTTCCAGCCTGCTCTCTATCTCCTGCCTGCTGAGGGACTGCTTGCTGGGAGACTGCCTGAAACCCAAGAGCTGTCAGCCTACAGCCACATCTCTCTGACTATGCCTGATCTCGTCTGATCTCAGAAGCTAAGCAGGCTTGGGCCTGGTCAGTACTTGGATGGGAGACCTCAGACATCACCAACATGCTCCCACCAGCCATCCCTGCCTCTCAGTCCTCCTGCCACTGAACTTCTCACACACATACTCCCTTTTCCCCTGTTATTAATAAACTGTGGTTCGAGTGCATTTGATCTCCTCTCCTGTCTGGTCCTTGACACAGTGTGATGCTGTGGCAAATGGAGCAACTGCGCGTACGTGTGCAACCAGGCCTTTGTGTTTTGCGGTCATTGCAGTGGCACCATCAGTGCAAATACCGACACACCTGTTCCAGTCCAGACCACTCTGACAAATGAAGGCATTCAAAAATCGCCTCCCCTGTGGTGTTCGTTTGTAGGGATTCACAAAAAAGAAAGTCATTGTGTACAGCCCCATCATATATATATCTCACGTAACATAAAAGGTTTGCCTCACTGCCGATGTCCATGGACTCGTCCAGTTGGAGAGAAAAAAGTGGACTCTGGTGGACCCGTGAAATCAGCTGATTTTTCACATCTTTGGCCATTACTACTATGCACCGTTGGACGGTGTCAGTGCAGAGTGGTACTTTTTCAATTTCATTGCTTGCTTTCTCTCCCAGCTTTATCTTATTCATTAATTTCGTAGAGGGTTTAATCAAGGTCTGGGCAATAGAATAAGGTTGGCCAGTTTTTGCGATGAGCTCACATACCATAAAAGAGGCTTCTGTGGCCTTGGCATTTTCTCCGGGGGCGAAGTACTGCTTTGTGTCCTTTCGCATATGGCATTTAAGTTCCTCACATTTTCTCTCGAAAAATGCTAACGGTTTGCCAAGGCATTCTTTGTGTTTCATCTCAATGTGGCACTTGAGTTTTGCTGGCTTCATTGCCTCGTTGGCTAAAATCTCATAGCACAGGACACAGTGGGGATTGGGATCTTCAGAATCCCCAGTCCAGAAAAATCCCAACTTTAGATATTCATTGTGGTATTTTCTTTTCACCTTTGCTGTTGGTTTAGTCTGCCGAGCTTGTTTTCCTTGTTCTTCCTGTGTTGGGGACTCAGTGCTAACTGAATCTTCTTTTCTTTGCATTTTCTCCTTATTGATGCTTGTGTCGGTAGTGTCAGGTTTTTTCCTCTTAACTGAACCTGTCAGCCACTTCTCCATCCTTGTTGTTTCACTTTCAGTAAATTAAAAAATAAAAAAAATCGCCACGAACATGAACTAGTTAGGATATGTTCAGAATTTTCGTTTGCTTGTTTTCAGGTCTGCCTGCCTGTTTGCCTGTGAGGCAGAGATTTGTGAGGTGACTGTTGCCTAGAGACGAGAGGCGGAATAAGAGCACGTACACACTACAAGTTTTATGTGGTGCAAATTCAGATACAGAACGCTTTTTAAATAATAATAATGATGACATTACAGGCCCGTTTGATTGCCGTTAAAAACAAAATTGGATAAATTTAACTTTCTAATAATGTTACAAAGCATACTCTAGCTTATCTTGAAAACGCTGACTACATTTGTAGATCACCTCGCGGACCACCAGTGGTCCGCGGACCACGCTTTGCGAAACACCGGCCTAGACTAATTGCAGATGTCTTGATGTCATCCCTCAAAATAATCTTCCTTTTTCATGATCCCATGCACCCGAACGAGGCTCCCTGTGCCTGAGGCAGCAAAACAGCCCCATAACATGATGCTCCCACCACCAGGTTTCACTGTGGGAACTATATTTTTGGGGTTGTAGGCCTCGCCCTTCTTTCGCCAAACAAAGGCAACATCCATGTGCCCAAACAGCTCCAGTTTAGTCTAATCAGACCAAAGGACAGACTTCCAAAACTCATATTTAACTTTCAAATGTTAAGTTCAGTCTGGCTTTGAGATGCCGCTTTTGGAGTAATGGGGTTTTTCTTGGGCGATGACCTCTGAGCCCTCCACAATGAAGAGCCCGCCACTATCTTCCTCGAGACCTCAACCCCAGAAGAGGCAAGGTTAGCAACAATCATTTTGGTGAATGTGCGGGGATTCTTACCAACATCCATGATGATTTTTCTCTCTTGAGATTGAGATAATTTGCATTTTCGTCCACACCCAGGTTTGTTATGCACAAAATGGAACTCCTTGTACAATGATGCATCGCACAGCTGTTCTAGAGACTGTGAAGCATCTAGAAATGACAGTATAGCCTCCCCCCCCCCCTTGATATGGGCCTCAACTATTTTCTTTCTGATGTCCAGAATTATTTCTTTTGTCTTGGGCATGGCTTTAAACGCAGACCCCTCTCAGAAGTGTGTTCAACTGCCTCTAGGCCGGTTCCTTCAACTCCCTTAAGTAACAATGCTGATTGGATGTTCAGGTGTTGTCTGGGACCTAATTGACTGCACAGGTGTGGCTTGAAAGCTGACAGGCTGGTCGTGTGTGTTTTAAAAGCAAGAAAATTGCATGGGGGCTAATCATTTTGACCACCCCTTTTTTCACTACATTTGAGACTGAAGATACTTAAATATTAATCTTACATTCCAAAATGCACCAGATACTACAGAATAACACTTGTGAATGGTTGATATTTTAAAATTACATCAGTGTTACACATTTTGGGGAGAATTTTATAGTAATGTTCCAAAATTTAATGGTGGCTAATAATTTTGACCTTAACTGTATATAAAGAGTGTGTGTGTGTGTGTGTGTGTGTGTGTGTGTGTGTGTGTGTGTGTGAGTGAGTGAGAAAGCGATGTACAGTACTGTATGGCAGCGGGGGCATAGTCAAACACTGTTTTGTGAATGGACAGAAATGCCAGGGAAGGTGGCAAATTTGATCACACCTGTGTGTAATTGATGCTGTGTATATGTTTTGCAGTGATGGCTGAGGACTGATAAGGAGGGCGCTCTCCTGAAGGAAGCATTCATGTGCGCGCATGTGTGTGAGTGAGTGAGAGAGAGAGAGAGAGAGAGAGAGAGACAGTGTGGCTGAAGTGCTAGTATTGTCAAACATTATAAAAAAAAAAACAGGAAATTTATCACAACTACCCACCTGGGTCGAGCACTGTGCTTCAGTGTTCAACCCACTCTTAGGGATGTTTACACTGGTGCAGAAACCCAGGACACTGAAGAGAACCACGTGCATGGAGTCCTCACCCTTCAAGGACTTCATCCATGCACTCACCACTGCCCAGCAGAATCTATACCAAAAATGCTGCTGCCCTGCACAAGGAGCAGGAGCAAGCACTTTGAAGCTTTGCTGCAGGCCCAGCAGGAGGATCAACAGGCGTTCCGGAACCTGCTCATATCGGTAGGACCATCAGCCGCTGTGTCTGTGAGCTTCCACCCTGTCACCTGAATAAAGATAGGATTTCACGACAACCCGGAGGCCTTCCTGGCCCTGTTCGAGCAAGCTGCAGAAGTGTGGGGGTGGCCAGTCAAGCAGCGAGCGACTCACCTATTGCTGCTCCTAACCAAGGAGGCCCAGCTCACTGCCCAACAACACCAGCCGACAACTGGCTGGACGATGCTGACCTAAAATGAGCCATCCTGCTATGCATCGGCTGCACTCTGGAACAACGTTATCGGCATTTCTACATGCTGACTCTGGAGGAGGTCAGCCGATAGCTCCAGGACACCTGCAGGCAGTGGCTGAGGGTGAACATTGATGAGGGGGATCACTGATGGGGTGGTGCTGGTGTTCATTGGTCAGCTGCCAGGATCCCCTCAGCAGAGTGGGTCCAGTGCCACTGCCTGATGTCACTGGGCCAAGCGATCACATTGGCAGGTGGACATCTTGCCTCTTCCAATCCCCCCCCAACAATCCCCACTGCCCCCCTTCTTGTCCCTACACCATGGAAGTGGGGGCCAACCCCCCACAGCCTGCTTGCAGAGCCCACAGTGTGCCCCTCCCTCCCTTGTGTCTTCTCCCCCACAGGTTAGTGATCCCTGAATCACCAGTGTGGAGCCTGGGCCAGGTATGCTGGCGCTGCAGGGAGCCTTGGCATTTCCAGGACCAGTGCCATGCAATGGAGGTGGGGGCTGTGGTCTGGATCCCGAACACGTCAGAGACTACCCTCGGTTGAGCCAGAGCGCATCGCATACCAGTGGGTATTCAAGGGGATACCAATCATGTGTTGGCGGATTCAGGCTGACTGATCTCACTAAAAAGGGGGCGCCAGATCCGGTCCAGTGGATGGAGCAGTGCCAACAGGCTTTCACCAAGGTAAAAGGTGCACTATGTAACTCCCTGGACTTCTCTATCCCTCCAGCCCTTTAAATTTGAGGTGATCCAAAGGCTGGGGGCACAGATAGTGGTGGCAGACTATCTTTCCCATGGGGGGAGTCAGTCACAGGTCAGAGTTCCTGGCCTCAAATGGACAGTTGGGGTATGTGACAGCAGGGGCATGGTCAAGCACTGGTTTGTGAATGGAGGACAAGGTCAGGGAAGGTGAGTGGCAAAATGATCACACCAGTCAGTATTATTCTGTATTATTCTACAACAATTTCCTGGTTGCCATTGACAGTGGGATTGGTGAGGTACACATCCCAGCTGCCGCCTGAGCGGGATTTGTTAACCTTACACATCCTGCCATCAATGGCAACGTGATAATGATTAGGTCATTTCACTTGTTTGTGTTAATCACTTCCTGTTAAACAGAGCTAGTATGTTGAATTCTCTCAAGATTTCTCTCAAGAGATAATACTGTGAAATATCCACACAAGTATAACCCCGATTCCAAAAAAGTTGGGACAAAGTACAAATTGTAAATAAAAACAGAATGCAGTGATGTGGAAGTTTCAAAATTCCATATTTTATTCAGAATAGAACATAGATGACATATCAAATGTTTAAACTGAGAAAATGTATCATTTAAAGAGAAAAATTAGGTGATTTTAAATTTCATGACAACAACACATCTCAAAAAAGTTGGGACAAGGCCATGTTTACCACTGTGAGACATCCCCTTTTCTCTTTACAACAGTCTGTAAACGTCTGGGGACTGAGGAGACAAGTTGCTCAAGTTTAGGGATAGGAATGTTAACCTATTCTTGTCTAATGTAGGATTCTAGTTGCTCGGCTGTCTTAGGTCTTTTTTGTCGTATCTTCCGTTTTATGATGCGCCAAATGTTTTCTATGGGTGAAAGATCTGGACTGCAGGCTGGCCAGTTCAGTACCCGGACCCTTCTTCTACGCAGCCATGATGCTGTCATTGATGCAGTATGTGGTTTGGCATTGTCATGTTGGAAAATGCAAGGTCTTCCATGAAAGAGACGTCATCTGGATGGGAGCATATGTTGCTCTAGAACCTGGATATACCTTTTGGCACTGATGGTGTCTTTCCAGATGTGTAAGCTGCCCATGCCACACGCACTAATGCAACCCCATACCATCAGAGATGCAGGCTTCTGAACTGAGCGCTGATAACAACTTGGGTCGTCCTTCTCCTCTTTAGTCCAAATGACACGGCGTCCCTGATTTCCATAAAGAACTTCAAATTTTGATTCGTCTGACCACAGAACAGTTTTCCACTTTGCCACAGTCCATTTTAAATGAGCCTTGGCCCAGAGAAGACGTTTCGCTTCTGGATCATGTTTAGATATGGCTTCTTCTTTGAACTATAGAGTTTTAGCTGGCAACGGCGGATAGCACGGTGAATTGTGCTCACAGATAATGTTCTCTGGAAATATTCCTGAGCCCATTTTGTGATTTCCAATACAGAAGCATGCCTGTATGTGATGCAGTGCCGTCTAAGGGCCAAAGATCATGGGCACCCAGTATGGTTTTCCGACCTTGACCCTTACGAACAGAGATTCTTCCAGATTCTCTGAATCTTTTGATGATATTATGCACTGTAGATGATGATATGTTCAAACTCTTTGCAATTTTACACTGTCGAACTCCTTTCTGATATTGCTCCACTATTTGTCGGTGCAGAATTAGGGCCTCTGCATGCTCTTGCGACAAGGCTTTCGCAGATAGCTTTTCGCAGACAGTTGTAATTTATCGTTGCGCGGGGAGTAATAGGCGTGCGCGATGTTATTCACCGCCACAACGCAAGGGGGCGAAATCACTAGGAGTAGTTGGTGGGTGTGGTTAGTGGAGTGTTTATCCTCCGGTTACTTATAATGACTAGAACTGGAGTCATATAGATGTACGTACTTCCTCACTTCCTCGATCAACCGCTCTTCGTGCTGCTCCATCTTCGCTCGTGTTTTTTAAAATGGCGGCCGTGAAAACAAAACAAACCGGGAAAGTAGGGAAGCGGAAGTGCGTGTACAGCGGATGTAGAGTGGACCAATCAGAGCCCTCTTGTCTGCGACGCTGTCTGCGAGGCTTCTGCAGTGGTCACAATTTTTGGGAGGTGCGCGCAGAGCGTCTGCGAAGGTGGGGGGTCTACGCAGACACCATCTGCGACGCCATCTGCGAGGACTGGGTTGTCAGCATAAATTGGCCTTTAGGGGGATTGGTGATCCTCTTCCCATCTTTACCTCTGAGAGCCGCTGCCACTCCAAGATGCTCTTTTTATACCCAGTCATGTTAATGACCTATTGCCAATTGACCTAATGAGTTGCAATTTGGTCCTCCAGCTGTTCCTTTTTTGTACCTTTAACTTTTCCAGCCTCTTATTGCCCCTGTCCCAACTTTGAGATGTGTTGCTGTCATGAAATTTCAAATGAGCCAATATTTGGCATGAAATTTCAAAATGTCTCACTTTCAACATTTGATATGTTGTCTATGTTCTATTGTGAATACAATATCAGTTTTTGAGATTTGTAAATTATTGCATTCCATTTTTATTTACAATTTGTACTTTGTCCCAACTTTTTTGGAATCGGGGTTGTAGTAAGATTGCCCATATCTTATATGACAACATCCTATTTGTATGCATTGGATTGGTTTTCATTGATATAATTACCAAAAATCGCCTTAGGTTTGCATACAAACCCTTCGATTCACGTCAAATTTGAAGATTGAAGATTTGAAGATTCAGTAATTTGCAAACTATTGTGTTATTATGAATATTCATAATACGAAATGTTATTTTTCATTGAAAAATAGGCCGTGTCTTAGGTGGTAAATGATAACAGGATAAAATACTTCTATCATATAAAATTGACAATCATTGACAATATTACCGCATTGATTTCCTTTTAAAAAAATATGCTCTCTTGAAAGTTCATGGTCTTTTAGATTTGGGCTGTTTTCTCACATTTTTATTTGATAAGAATAAAAACTTCTATGAACTGATGAAATTCAACTACATGTTAGGCCTATAAGGTCCAGCCAACACGGTATTGCAGCGGAACTGTGGCAGAACTTTGAATCATGAACAAATTTACCTATTGCTATTATTTAGTAGTAAATATCTCATTACAAGATGGAGATCTACACCGAAAAATCATCAATCAACAGCTAATCAAACAAGTGTCGCAAGTCTGTCAGAGGCCCACCCGTCATTGGGAGTCCACATGTCCCATGTCCGGCGCACTTGTTTTGCCCACTCTTCGCGTCTGATGGGATCCTTGGGAAAGGTATACAGACTATACCTGGCTTCCCTGGTGTTGGAGCAAAACCCAGCCACACAACGAGCAGGCATATTCACCAAAATCTACAAGTCAGACGCAAAAATATTCACTTGCAAAAGCACTGGTGAACAACGAGAAGCTGAGAAAATGTCTGTCAGTGGTTCTGCATGTGATGTCATATCTGCCTTCTTCCTCGGCCGTGGGTTGGCTCGCCGTGATATCAATTTATCTGCGTGGCGGGCCATTCAAAACGATGTTTCTTACTATTCTGTCGCGCAATGTGTGAAGTAAATGTCATTTTATTCAACTCAATATGGCGGAAATTAACAAATTAACATGTTTTTTGGTGTCAGGTGCACTTTAAGTTAACAACCCCATACGATGACAGACCCTGACTATTGGACTTGTTGCTGGCAACAGTCTGGATGGTCCTTTTTGTTTTTAGTTCGGTGGACATGGCATCAATTTCTTCCAAAAAAAAAAGACCTGGAATACTGATTTGTCTGACCACAATACACATTCCACTATGTGATGGTCCATCCCAGATGCTTCCAAGCCCAGAGGAGTTGACCATGCTTCTGGACACAATATAACCATCACATATAAGGCTTCCTTTTTGCACAGTAAAATTAGCCAACTAATTTAATAGTCAATTAGTTGAAGTCATCACGTGTGTTTTTCGCACCAACACGCGAAATGCTTTGACATTACCGCTTACTTGAGGGAAGTTAACAAAAGCATGATGGCAGCTTCAAAAACAAAAACCTCCATACTGCACACACTCAACCTGCATAACACACTTCCTGCACACTTTCACACCACACACACAGAGAGAGCGCACCTTTGTTGTGCCCACTCATCACCCTGTTTATTTCCCTGTACACCTTATATTTATTGCAAAATATATTACTTTTTTTTGCCTTTATTAGTAGTAAATTTTATAATGTTATTTGGTTATTACCATGTTGATCTTAAAATAAGTTTTTCCGTTTTTATATAGTGGCGCTTGAAAGTTTGTGAGCCCTTTAGAATTTTCTAGATTTCTGCATAAATATAACCTAAAACACAACCAGATTTTCACACAAGTCCTAAAAGTAAATAAAAAGAACCCAGTTAAACAAATGAGACAAAAATATTATACTTGGTCATTTATTTATTGAGGAAAATGATCCAATATTACATATCTGTGAATGGCAAAAGTACGTGAACCTCTAGGATTAGCAGTTAATCTGAAGGTGAAATTAGAGTCAGGTGTTTTCAATCAATGAGACGACAATCAGATGTGAGTGGGCACAGTGTTTTAAAGAACAGGCATCAATCAAAATTTGATCTTCACAACACGTTTGTGGAAGTGTATCATGGCACGAACAAAGGAGATTTCCGGGGACCTCAGACAAAGCGTTATTGATGCTCATCAGGCTGGAAAAGGTTACAAAACCATTTCTAAAGAGTTTGGACTCCACTAATCCACAGTCAGACAGACTGTATACAAATGCCTCCACTTCAAGACCATTATTACCCTCCCCAGGAGTGGTCGACCAACAAAGATCACTCCAAGAGCAAGGCGTGTAATAGTCGGTGAGGCCACAAAGGACCCCAGGGTAACTTCTAAGCAACTGAAGGCCTCTCTCACATTAGCCAATGTTCATGAGTCCACCATCAGGAGAATACTGAACAACAATGGTGTGCATGGCAGGGTTCCAAGGAGAAAGCCACTGCTCTCCAAAAAAAAAAACATTGCTGCTCATCTGCAGTTTGCTAAAGATCACGTGGACAAGCCAGAAGGCTATTGGAAAAATGTTTTGTGGATGGATGAGACCAAAATAGAACTTTTAGGTTTAAATCAGAAGCATTATGTTTGGAGAAAGGAAAACACTGCATTCCAGCATAAGAACCTTATCCCATCTGTGAAACATGGTGGTGGTAGTATCATGGTTTGGGGGCCTGTTTTGCTGCATCTGGGCCAGGACGTGTTGCCATCATTGATGGAACAATGAATTCTGAATTATACCAGCAAATTCTAAAGGAAAATGTCAGGACATTTGCCCATGAACTGAATCTCAAGAGAAGGTGGGTCATGCAGCAAGACAATGACCAGAAGCACACAGGTCGTTCTACCAAAGAATGTTTAAAGAAGAAAAGTTAATGCTTTGGAATGGCCAAGTCAAAGTCCTGACCTTAATCCAATCGAATTATTGTGGAACTGCTTACTTCATGTCCTTCATGTGAGGAAACCCACCAACATCCCAGTGTTGAAGCTGTTCTGTATGGAGGAATGGGCTAAAACTCCTCCAAGCCCATGTGCAGGACTTAACAACAGTTACTGGAAACGTTTAGTTGCAGTAATTCACACCAGATACCGAAAGCAAATGTTCACATACTTTTGCCACTCACAGGTATGTCATACTGGATCATTTTCCTCAATAAATAAATGACCAAGTATACAATTTTTCGTCTCATTTAATTGGGTTCTCTTTATCTACTTTTAGGACTTGTGTGAAAATCTGATGTTTTAGGTCATGTTTATGCAGAAATATAGAAAATTCTAAACGGGTTCACAAACTTTCAAGCACAACTGCACATCTATCTCACAGTGTCATTTCTTTCATCTCCCCTCTTTTTTTTCCCATACTGATTTACAAGTTTACATTTGGTATTTGCAGAATTACCGGAGTCGTTGCAATATAATTTCACTGCTCTTGTACAATCATGCATGTGATAAAGAAAAAATCTTGAATCTAATATGCCTGTTTGTTCACACTGGGTATATGCAGGAATTAAGTTAAATTTAATACTTTTTAAAGACCTTTTCAACATACTTTAAGACCTCAATGCCACTTCGAGCCGTAACCGGTTACATCAGTGACACACCTGTAACTTTAGTTTTAACTTTCTAAACATTGTGTATAAGCACAACAGACTTCAGATAGGCCAGGAGGGAACAAATTTAATGACTAACCCAAAGGTGAGGTTTATTAAAATTCATAACCATAACACTCTCTCTCACACACACACACACACACACAAATATCTAACAAATGAGGCCATCACCACATTTTGCACACAAAACAGCAGTGAATGCCAACTCCATTAATAGACAATAGCTCTTGAACCTATATTACAACTTTAAAACACTTGTGTTAACTGAACTGGGATAATGTATACTGTAGGATGAAACAAATGGTGAGCTTTGGGCAGGATTCATGGCATGTACCGCAATTCAGTTGCTTTTTAACAATTTTTCAGTCTGCACCAGCTCGCTACATTGTTCTCTGTGGCTCCTTTTGAGGGCGTCTGACTATGTGATAATTTGGGCCATTAACAATCCAGATTTTCCTTCCTCTGCAAGCTCATTCACATCTTTTTGCAGGATGTTGCACACCTATTTGAAGCCCCCCCCTTTCAGCTCCTCCTCAATGGCTTTCCTCTTCAAGGTCATAGGCAAAGGTTTTAAATTTATGCACATTTTAAACTTTATATGTTAAAAAACCCTCTGTAATTTTCTTCTGGTCCCAAGAAGTATTGTTAATAAATAATAATTAAAATAAGTTAGAATAAGTTAGCGCGGATCGCGACGAATTTCTGCTCGGCAATTTTCGTGACCACTCGGCGCGTGATGTCATTCAAGACAAACAAATCGCTTGAGTTGAGTTCACTTCCGTTTATTTGCATTGTCGTTCGGCTTGAGTGCAGACATGCGTTTGGGAATTTCCAAAGAAAAACCATGCCTTATTGCTGTGCAGTGAACTGGAACAATGGGACCGGTTAAGGAAGAAGTTATTACCTTTTTCCGAGAGAGGAGAAGAGGCGGAGAGAGTGGATTGTGCGCGTGAAGTGAGAGGGTTGGCAGCCGGGTAAATACGCCACTCTGTGCTCCGATCACTTTTTGAAGAACCCCATATGTTGGAGAGTTTAGGTGTCAGTGTCGGATAGAAAAGGCTCAAACCTGACGCTGTTCCGACAAAATTCGAACACAAACTCAAGCAGTCAAAAGAAGAAATGGACCAGCAACGCTCAAGCAAAAAGGAGAAGATTGGAGGTAAACATTTTTACCTTTGCTTGCAATTGATAAGTCAAGAACCCTGAGGGATCCTGTACAATCATTGTGGAAATGAGACAAAAGAGATGTTTCCTCGCTTAGAGTAGGTTATAAATAGTATAATGCTGCAGATGGCAGGCTAATGTGGCCTACCGGCGCGCTTGTCAAGTAATCGTTACCTATATCTACTAGGGAGGGCAGTTTAATTATTCTTCAAAAGGGCTTTTACAGTAGCAGCAATTGAATTTTTCCCGTTCCAACCGCACGCCATGCGACTGCCATGCGACTGCCGTGCAGTTCCCAGCTGAACACCAGGCGGCTGCCATGAATGGCTCAGACCCCCCTTCTCCCCTATTTTAATTCTAAACACGCCCATTCATTCGATTCCACGGTGTCGCCATTAGATGGCACTTCTCTCATAAAAAAAAAAATCTTGAAATGATGTGTGAAGCTTTACTGCGCTTCCCGATTTCAGTGAGAAAGTAGGTGTAGAATAGATACATAAATGTGAGGTAAATTTTACCCAATTTAAGTATTTCATAGCTTTTTATTTCAGTTATTTTATACTCAATATATGGAATTAAATCTACCCCAAACAAGTCAATGCAAATTGTTACCTCAGATTTATTGGGTAAATTCTATTAGGTTACTTTTTCAGTGCAGGAGCAGACGAAACAGCGGGTCTTGGTAGTCTGGTGGTTACTGCACATGTCCTGTACCGGTAACTCCTGAAACATGGTTTGATACTTGCCTTGGGTTTACTCGCTCAAAAATAAATATTTTTAAAAAATGACTCTTGCAATGAAGCACTGTGCACTTTTTAGTGTTACATGTAGGTCCTTGTATCATCCGATCATTCAAGTATTCCATTTAATCTGAAAAAAAAACCCACTCAATATTTCATTTTCCTGTTTTTCTGTATGACCAAAAAATGAGGGATTGGTGTTTGTTTTCCTTTTTTCAACTCAAAACAGAACAAATGATAAACAGGGAAACCAAAACGAAATAATAACTCTAATTTATGATTATTGATTTTCTCTATTCCCCACGCTACATTAGCCTTCCCATGATCCTCAGCGACAGTCCATCATCATCTCTGCGTCTATGAAACAGAAAAATTGCATGTGCATCAAGTAATTTATTCATACATCCTATTCATTTAATATATTAAGCTGTTAATGTTAAGCTGATGATCTCTTAATTATTATTATCTCAATATAATAGTAATCTGTACTCGAGTTGAGGGGGGATGGGGGGGGATGCCTTCCCCCCGGAATAAAAAATGGTCAAAATCATCCCCCCTCTAAAATGGGCATCCCCCCTCCCTTCCCTTGAGCAATTTTATCAATAAATGTGGACATTACTTCTATTTAACATTGGAATTAGAAATGCCATTCCACGTAGCTTTGCTGAAACTGAGCATACAGTAAGCTACCGCGAGAGAGGGCGCGCGCAAGCGAAGCGTTTGAGGAGGTGACATTCAGTTGGGGTTCCATTATTTTTTATTTCATTCGGTGTCAGTGACAGCAGCGGATTGAAGCATCATGACCAAGCGGAGTGGACAGCAAGACCTAAGCAAGTTCGGCTTTAAGATCGCAAGAAAAAAAACATTTCAGGAGGTAAGTCAAGAGTTACGAATATCAGTCACACTTTCTGTGAGCCCACTATCATGCTGTAAAGTTACTGATATGGAGCCTAATTTGTGGGCGGCGGATAACAACACAGCTATCATAATGAATGTTAGTTTGGAGTCTAGCCAGCTATCGATAGCTTACTCAGGTTCATGTTAGCTTTGATTTCTTGTATAAGGCCATTAATTTAATCAGCCTAGACGTTCGTTTGTTATTCTTCAGGCAACAAAAAGTGTTATTCAAGACAGGAAGGCTAAAATAAATGACACTAGCAGTTTTGAAGGCTTCATTGCCTCATTAGAGAGCCGGTCACAACATGTAAGGCAGAGCAGGATTGGTGTAGGACTTGACAAAGTGTCTGCTAAAATGCAGCTTTCTTTTTCTTCATCATAGGCTCTTCTTCTGTCTCCTCAATGGGCCTTTTCCCCTTTCCAAAGAAACTTTCCAAAGATGCCTGCTTTTAACTCATTTTGCTAGCTTGTATCCAGTATGTATCAAAGTGCTGGTATGTATCGAAGCAAAGTATCAAAGTATCCAAGGCAGCTCCTTGGTAACCGTCAATGTTACGGTGTCACGTGACCTAGATAACAGCGGGAATCAACGTTACAGAAAGAATCCGGTCATTTTTCAAAGCTCAAATCCTCGTTCAGATAATAAATAAAACAGAAATAACATTATAATTATATTTAATTAAATTATCTTATCCACTGCTCTTTATTCCAGATGACAGTCAGCAGCAACTGCAACACAGTGCGACAGGAGCTGGAGGACCCGGAGTGTGAGACAATACAGGAGCAGGAGCAAGCAGGAGAACCAACAGCTGAAGAGCTGAAGATTTACAATTTACTGTTGCTTGTTTTAGCTTATTGGTTACCTACCTACCTCTGTATTTAATTCAATGTTCCCAATGTTCAGCTTTGAATAAAAATTCTATTGACTTGATATGAAAAGATTCAGTTGTTCATTTACATTGCCTGCTGAGGTTTTAATAAATTATTTACCAAATGATTTAAAAGGAGCCTACCATGACTATGAAGTTGCACTTCAAATTTGTCATCTGCATTTCACCCTAATATGGAGAATGTGGTAGGTATGTCAGCCAGGAGACTGACTAAATATGACACGACATCCACACTGTGCATGTTTTACAGTAAAATACCAGTGTATTATGTTTTTTACAACAATAAAAACGGTACACAGTGTGTACTACACACTTTATCAGCACAAAATACTGTATGTCTGGTAAATGAACAAGGTCCACAGACCTACGTTGTATGCAAACCCTCCTAAAAGCAAACCAGTTTCCCACCGACGGACCGACCGATGGGTCGACACGCGACTAAAAATTTCACCATCCCCCCTGGTTTGATTTTACAACTCGACCACTGATAGTAATAATAAATAATGATAACAATAACAACATGGCATTCATTTTGTCGCTTTCAACATATTGTGTCAGACCAACTTTGCATTTTATTAGAGGACATGAATCAGTGTATCATTCGTTCTTTCTATTTTCAAATGGCAATCAAAAATCAAAAAATGAAAAAGTGACTGGTTATTTTGTTATTTGTTTTTAACACAAAAAAATGAAAAAATGACTAGTTTTTCATTTTTTTTATATGAGCCTAAAATTGAAATGAAAAACAATTTTTTTTTTCATTTTTTGATTGCCAATTAAAAATGGAAAGAACGAATGATACACAATCCGTGTATCATTCGTTCTTTCTTTTTTTCAGTAATGTGCAATGACTCGGCCAGGCCCTTTCTTTAGTGTAATAAGAGACAGTAGAGAGGTTCATGCCTGTCTATTTTTATTAACCGGTACAGTGTAATCACAAAACAGTATCGTATTTGAACCGACAAGAGACAGTTACCGTATCATTTCCCACTATGCCCTCCTTTGTTCCTAATAACCAGATTTATCACGTTTAAGTATTAACAATAATAATAAATCAATATAAAACTCCGACATCTACAGAAGATTTTCAACAAATGGGGGCAGGGAAGCTCGCACACAGCAGCGAGTGATCTGTGATGAGATGATTTTGAGAAGCAAAAAAAAAAAACGCTCAACACCAGCAAATGTGGATTAAAGCAGAAAATTGCGTTAGGTAAAATCATTTTAGAAAGTTTGGAAATCATTACATTCTTGTTTTTTCAATAAAAATAATATTTTTTAACTTTATAATGCTTAGTTACGTGCCGGGGCTCTGTCAGTCATTGATAGCCCAACTAATCACAGCACTGTGGTTCTTTTCCTGATCCTTCGTATTGTGTTTTTTCTTTCTTTGTTGATAATGTGTTACCGTACAGTATGTGAAAAGGCCCACTTCTGCTGCATGCCCCCTCCTCTCTGCAAAAATTGTGTATTCCTCTCAAGGTGCTAACTGTCTCCATTGTATTGTGAACAGCCACTCCACCCCCCACTGAGGTTGCTATTCATGAATGGTAATTTGGTTTTAGGTTACACCCTAATTTCAGTGACAATTTACTCTGCCAAGCTTACAATGTCAGAGGTCAGAGGACTGAGTGCCCCAAAAAACACAATTTCAGCTTGGAAAAACTACAGACGGTATAACTTCAGGAAGAAAATAAACATTTATTTCACACTAAGAAAAGCAGACTCACTACACATGGAGGCTATACAAAGCACAGAAATGTAGCATAGAGTTGTCCCATCTATTAGTTTCCACATTCCCATGGTGAGTCTTTCCTACGGTACATTTGCCACATTATTTGAGGCTAGGTTTTGGGCTAGGGGCTAAGGCTAGGGGTTGGGTTAGGGGTGAGCTCAGGTTGGGGTTAGAGCCAGGATTTGGGGTTAGGGTTAGAACTGATCCTTCTTGGTTGCCTTGGTTGTGACGAAGTCTGGTTAGGGTTAGAAACAAAGAGGCTATTTCTCAGGTAACACAATAATTAGGCTTCTTTACACAACAATGGGAGGCAGGTAATGGTACGTTAGACTTATTCACAAATTTGGGGGGGGATTTCATTGCAGACTAAAGTCTGCACTTTGGGCCTTCTAGTGTTAAAAACATGCTGTTAACTCAAAACACTTCTTATTCATTGCAAAATGTTTATTTCAGCGCTGTATACAGGTATTGAGCACACAATGTGACCGCTTTTATGCGGTAGCCTAATAATAATAGAACAACCAGAAAATTGCAGGGTAACCCCAGACCTGCGCAAGTGATGCGCTACTGGCAAAAGAGCCAGCGACATATGAAAAAAACCCACACCTTGGACCAAATACATATTATTTTCAGCACGCTGCTCCACCAGTCTGTAATGGTATTTTTCATATGATTACATTACGGTGTAAATGTGGTCTTGAGAAAAAAAACATGTTTGCAGACCTTTTGTTAAAATCGCTAAAAGTGATGTTGTAATATTAATATGTAATAAAAAATAATATCATCAGACATGGTGGCACAGTGGTGTAGTGGTTAGCACTGTCGCCTCACAGCAAGAAGGTCCTGGGTTCGAGCCCAGCGGCCGACGAGGGCCTTTCTGTGTGGAGTTCGCCTGTTCTCCCTGTGTCCGCGTGGGTTTCCTCCGGGTGCTCCGGTTTCCCCCACACTCCAAAAACATGCAGGTTAGGTTAACTGGTGACTCTAAAGTGAGTGTGAATGGTTGTCTGTGTCTATGTGTCAGCCCTGTGATGACCTGGCGACTTGTCCAGGGTGTACCCCGCCTTTCGCCCGTAGTCAGCTGGGATAGGCTCCAGCTTGCCTGCGACCCTGTAGAACAGGATAAAGCGGCTAGAGATAATGAGATATCAGACATTATGATCCTAGAAAACGCTTTAGTGACGAACAGTTACAGACAGTAATATGTCGTGATATTATATTATAAAATATTATTTTTCATTATAGGCTATATATTAAATTATATATTAAATTTATCTTCTAAAATAACAGACTGTACTCATATCACAACCGGTTTATTTCACCATTGGAGATCAGATCACAGAAGACATGCGTTACATGACTCATTTTAAGGATTTAAGTAGGCTATTTAAAAGCAATACCAGCAGGACTTTGTGGCTCAGGTGTATAAGGTGCCACACCATAAATCCGGGGACCCGGGTTCGATTCCGGCCTGTAGTCATTTTCCGAGCCCTCCCTGTTTTTCTCCTGCTCATTTCTACACTGTTCTAAATGAGTTTGGATGTCTGTAAACCAATCAGGATGCTTTTTGTCGAGCATGCGCTACATGAACAGGCACACACACAGGCTCCCTCGCGCACTCCGTCATATGCGCGATGCAGACATTAATGTTTCGTGTGCACGCTCTTGCTCACTTGCTCTAGATTCCGGGAGATATTCTCCAATTTGCGGGCATCAGGGAGCCACTATCAATATGCGGGAGACTCACGGAACTCCCGGGAGACTTGGGATGTCTGCACTCATGGATTAAAGCAAAAAAAAAAAATCATCTGACTGAAAAAAAAGCTCCATGTCGTTGGCCCCTACCACATCAGCGATGCGGCAAATTTTACACGCCGTGTTGTCCATTATCCCCTCGGCCCCTACTTATAGTACATTTACATAATTTTAACAATGACTAAGGCTAAGGCAAGACTTTACCATTGTCATTACTGGCTATAAATGATGAAACATCAAGTTTTCAGCGCAAAGTGCAAATTTATTTCAACAATACTTTAGTAATGCACAACAGTGGTTAAGAGAAAAGTGCAAGTGCAGTCGAACTTTAACTATGCTTTCAAAAGAGTGGAACAGAAAGAACTTGCAAGAAAAGTAAAGTGAAAGTTCACTTTTTCTGCTTCTTCGCAGTGAAGCCAAAAACATCTAGTTTCTTGCCCTTGCTTCCATAGACTTTTTTTATGGCAAACTACACAAAAGCACACACCTGCCATTTTCATCTTTTTGCACCATGAACTAAATGGCTTGCCATTATCGCCCATTTCATTTAGCCAAGCCCATCTCCACTTATTCTTTACCGTTTTGTCGATGTCTGACACATCTGTGCCTTCATTTAAAAGAAGCGCGTCCATGCTGGCAAAACCGAAAGTAATTTGACGCGCTCTAGTGATGGAAATTGAAGGGCCTGTCCGGTGGCCTTATACGCAGTACTCGAGTTGTGGGAGGAGGCATCCCCCTTCTGAAATAAAAATCTCAAATCATTCCCCTTATAAAACAGCCACCCCCCCCCATCACATCCCTTGTGCCATTTTACCGATTAATGTGGAAATTAGCCTACTATTATTTTAACAAATATTACTACCATTTCAGCATTAGAGGCTTTGCGCAGTGATAGCCTACATGTAGCCGGATAAAAAAGACGCATGTTTATTTATTCGGTTGCACCTCTCATTCACACCTATACGGAGGTTTCAGTCACTGAAAAGAGCTACTTTCACAAACTCGGGGCAGAGTGGAGATTTCTGAAAACTCCATCTTCAGACACGCGTGTAAATCGGGAAAACGAAGCAACAGTGGGTGAGAGGGCGCGCGCGAATATAATGAGTCATAGGTGTGAATCTTTCACCGAATGCCAATTGTCCCGGTTCTTCATGAAATCGCACGCGCACGCACAAATTCATTAGATTAACTTTCAAATAACTCTTCTTGTGCACTTGCGACACCGGAGCCACTTTCCTGAATTTTGAGCTTCGGAGTATTCGCTTCTTTATCTATTTAATCAATGAATTTATTTGTCACATACATTAAATTACTAATGTAAAACATTAGTAGCCTATTTAAGCAATCGCTGTTTTCTCCACTGTTTTCCGACCTTTTGTGCTTAGTGAATGAGACACTTCATTACACTCCACTGACCGACTTCCAATTCCGGACTTTTTTGAAAATGTAAAATATAGGCCTACAAGATGTTTTTTTGGGACTTAATTCGCGTTGGTCCTTCACTATTAATTTTTGAGACTGACGAGGCAGTAAATACTGTGGAATTATTTTCTCCTTACTATGAAGTTTGTCATCTTAAACAAGTGTCGGGAAATCTTGCAGCCCGACTCCGCAGCCTCCAATGTTTAAGCGAACTGCTGAAACCATAATGTTTAAAGATTAAATCGTAGACTAATCAAACCAAAGAAAAACACAGCCTTTCCAGGACGTTTTCTGCCGAAGCCTGTTTAACCTACAAAAGGCTTAATAGCAAAGGTCTTGCTGCGGCTTCAACTTTTCACCTGATCACTTTTCAGTAGGCAAATATCATTATTACTACTACTACAAAAGGCCTAGTATTGAGACAAGGAGTTGCCTAGTAGTAGGACAGCCAAATAGTTTCATCAGTGGCCTACGCCGAGCCTCTCTGGGACTAGACAGTAGCGGAGGCTGTATTTATTTATTTATTTATTCCTATCCATGCTGCACTAGACAGTGTTTATGTAGAGAGCATGCGCACTTCAATCAATCAATCTATCTTTTATTTCAATTATATATAAACATATTCAAACTCGCTGTATGAGCGCATTAAAATCTTATGGCTTTTTAACTCCCGGTGAAAGTCCTCCGGGTTGAATTAACTAACTGAAATCAGCTGTTCTCAGCGTTTGATAAACCTGCTTTGTGAAACGGACAATCACTGCTCCTCCCCGTGGAAAAATGAGGGATAGCAGCTGGTTTTCACACAAGCTAATTAGGGGCGTCACCAGTCAGGACTGCATTGACTACGTCATTGTGGGAGATAAATTATCTGCACGGACCAATCGGCAGACAGTCACGAACCAGTCAGGGGATGGCTAAGGGCCTGCTGAGGGCCAGTCACGGAAACGGGGAACAAATTCAATGTCTGCCACTGTATTTAGTATTACAACGAAAGTAAGAATTTATCATAACTACCAGGATAAATCATTTGGGCGCGAGTCTTGTTGGGGTCCGGGGTCACCGCGATCAGAGTCGGCTGAGTCGCTGTCCGATTCCAAGGCTGCACGGTCAAACCAGTGAGCAACATTCACCGATTGCTTCACAACGGCCATAGGTTCATACATATATGGTTTCACCTCTCGATATTCAATTTGGAGGAGTTCCTACTTCAAAATCGCTATCAGACATTTTACACAACCTCTCACGACCAAAGTCCATACACTTGTTCTCAGTTCACAAGTAAACACAGAACTGCTCCCAGTCTGTTTTCCTTGAATGATGTCATGATAACTGTCCCCTGGCGGTAAAAGTGTGCATAAGTGAGATGTAAACAAACCTTCGGAACTTCCGCAAACCAGTACACGTTAACCATTTTATTAAATTTTAGGGTGCAAATTAGACACCAGGAAGATTGAATTCGCTTTTTGGGTCGTTCTTCTAGAAAATAAAGTTGATATTCTACGTTCCACCTCTGACCCTTGCCTATGACCTTTAAGGACCTGTGTGGCACCCTCCCTCTTCTTTTGCTGTTCTTCCAGGTAAATCCTGCACTTTGATCTTGCAGAGGCTGCTGAAGCCAGAAGCTCTCTGGTCAGAGCTTCAGAACACCTCCATAGACACCGATCTGGTTGCAGATCAATCTTTCTTTGAGCCTCCACCAATTCCTCAAAGATGTTGCAGGTTTCAACCTCCTTGTTGATCAAGAATCCTACCTCTACTGTGGCTTGTCCATGTAACAGAAGAAGGGTCTGACAGAACTTTAACAACTCAGGGTAAGACTTGCAATAGAAATAAGTTAATTCCCACAAACTTTTCACACACAAACTCTGGGAAATTGTTGATTCACACAGAAAAAAAAGCCACAAAATTTAAGACTTCATACAATGGCTATTAAAGGAGTACGCCACCCCCAGGTGAAATTGAGTCAGTCCCTGCAATCCCTAGAGTTGGATGAGTGAGCCAAAGCGTTTTGTAGCTGACCCAGCCATTGCCCTGATCTAGAAACACCCCGGTTAGCTTAGCTTAGCGTAGTCGCTGTAATCCGGCGTGTCCAGCTAGCATTGTCGTTGCAAAAGTGAATCAAATAACTCAAGATTTTTTATAATTATTTCTCATGACCTGTACATTCACATCGAGTACACATATCAATGCAAATTAACACGAAGGGATTTACTAGACCGATTTATATATGGAACTATAATAAATCCCGTCGTGCTTGATCTTTAGCAAACTGCAGATGAGCAGCAAATGTTCTTTTTGGAGAGCAGTGGCTTTCTCCTTGCAACCCTGTCACGCACACTGTTGTTGTTCAGTGTTCTCCTGATGGTGGAACTCATGAACATTAACATTAGCCAATGTGAGAGAGGCCTTCAGTTGTTTAAAAGTTACTTTGGGGTCCTTTGTGACCTCGCCGACTATTACACACCTTGGCCTTGGAGTGATCTTTGTTGGTCGACCACTCCTGGGGAGGGTAACAATGGTCTTGAATCTCCTCCATTTGTACACAATCTGTCTGACCATGGATTGGTGGAGTCCAAACTCTTTAGAAATGGTTTTGTAACCTTTTCCAGCCTGATGAGCATCAACAATGCTTTTTCTGAGGTCCTCAGAAATCTCCTTTGTTCGTGCCATGATACACTTCCACAAACGTGTTGTGAAGATCAGAGTTTGATAGATTCCTGTTCTTCAAATTAAAACAGGGTGCCCACTCACACCTGATTGTCATCCCATTGATTGAAAACACCTGACACTAATTTCACCTTCAAATGAACTGCTAATCCTAGAGATTCACATACTTTTGCCACTCACAGATATGTAATATTGGATCATTTTCCTCAATAAATAAATGACCAAGTGTAATATTTTTGTCTCATTAGTTTAACTGGGTTCTCTTTATCTACTTTTAGGACTTGTGCAAAAATCTGATGATGTTTTAGGTCATATTTATGCAGAATTATAGAAAATTCTAAAGGGTTCACAAACTTTCAAAGCAGGGCTTTTTTGCTGCTTGAAAACTGATGGCTCTTTTTGTGTCATTACTATTACAGGGCTCGAAATTCGCAGTGGTCCGGTCACCCAAGGCGACTTAATTTGTCATTTGGCGAGTAATTCCTGTCACTAGCCAGCCCGGCTGGCTAGTTGAAAATAAAAAATATATATGAAGCGAAGATTCAGACACACCAACTAAAGCCGCCACATATTAAGCGTGTGCCGTGTCTTTGTTAATCTGTGTGTTTATTGGCAGGACGGTCAGGCTGTCGGTTTTTTTACTACTGCGCAAGCATATACCGTAACAGACATCCCAAGTCTCCCGGAAGTTCCGGGAGTCTCCCGCATATTGATAGTGGCTCCCTGATGCCCGCAAATTGGAGAATATCTCCCGGAATCTAGAGCAAGCAAGCAAGAGCGTGCATGCGAAACATTAATGTCTGCATCGTGCATATGACTGAGTGCGTGAGGGAGCGCGAGAGCACGACTGTGTGTGACTGTTAGACAATAATAAATAATAATGATGATGCCCTTTATTGTCACTAGTCACATGTACCAGCAAAATTAGCCGTCAACCTGTCCGTACATATACAACATACAATTGACATAGGGTAGACAGGACAGGAAGACAGGGATAAAGATAAAAAGGAAACACAACATGAGGAGAGATAAGGGAAAAAAAAGAACACCCCCCCCACTATGCTCCTGTCAGGAGTACAGTGTGGGAACATTTAAAAACCTTTGCACATAAGCACACAACAACACAAGTACACTTTAAACACAGGACTTGAGGGGGGGAATCATGGGTAAGGGGTAAGGGGGTGAGGGGTAGGGGGGAAGGGGAGGAGGTAATCCAGTGCAAGCAAGCAGCCGTCCACTCCTGCAGCCATGAAGGTGCTGGTCACACACCTGCTTGTCACACTGGGGGTAAAAATGGCAACCACGGTGAGTTAGAGAAGGAATGTGAGTGTCTCCCGGCAGTGACCTTCAGGGGGAAATGTTGCCTCAGCAATGGCCTGAACCAAGGCCGGTGCTGTCTCAGGGCGCCGAATGTCGATAAGATATGAATTGTTTGGTATTTCCAGACGCAGTCTTTGCACGCCCACACCGCTCGTCCATATCTGTCCATTCCATCCATTCTATTCAAATTGATCTCCAGAAAACGTATTCCTTGCAAAGCTGAAAGCTGCTCCGAGATAACAACCATTTTGTGGTTAAAGTTCTGAATGTCCACAGTCCGAGTGCCAACAGCTTTGCCCACCACTCCAATCATATCAGGCAGCTTTGTGGGGCTTTGAACAGCTGTCACCGTTGTCTGATTTCCTCGATATACCAGGGCAATGCCTAATCCAATCAGCAAAAGTCCTGTAATCATGGTTCCGAATAGGTAGATATCGTCAATGTCCTCCACAGAAAGAATCACCAGGCACACGACCCGCCACCGCTCCCACGCGTCCATCGTGTAACCAGCCGCAAACGTTCTGGCAGGACAGACAGGTTCCCCCGAACCCAAACTTCTCGTCGAGAAAACTGTGTCAATTTCGTTAGGAGACCAGTTTATCAATTCCATGCTTTTTTTTTAGTTTAGAAAGTAATGCAGGGAGAGTCTATTCAAAAAGTACAGCAGATGAGACAAAACACAGAAGCACAAGCAGGGAAAAAAAGGAGGGAGAGGGACAGCAGAAAATGCAACCGCCTTCCATGGAAGCACGGAGAGAAAAATAAATTAGGTGTATTTTTCAGCGCGCGCACTATGACTTAAAATAATAGTACCAGCAAGAAATAAAAGTTACTTTCACCCCTGATCAAAATACTCTGGTTCTTGAAATAAATGCACATTAGTCATGAACAATGGTAACTACTCTCTTGTGTTATTTTTGACAGAAGTAAAATTCATACATGAACAAATTTTGGCTAGTTGATTTGGAAGGTAACTAGTCCGGCTGGCTGGTGAAAAACTATACGAATTTCGAGCCCTGCTATTACATAGCCAAACTGTCAGGACAACACTTTTTACACTGGTTTTTGTTTTAACAAAATACATTAGAAACGTGATGAATTGTGGCAACGTCAAGCTTGACATAACACTTTCACGTGCACAGACATAAACATGTGTGTGAACAGTGAAAATACGCACAATCAGTGAATTTTATTTAAAAATGGGGGATTTGTTCAGGACAACCGGTGCACAGTGATGACACAGTGATAGTGATAATTCTCTCTGACCAATCAGTAGTCTGCAGTGTTTTCACATCACCTTTCAATATCACCTCAGCTCGCTTGGAACTTCGATGGAGGAGATACCAAAAAAAAGTACTGGGTACCAGGTTCCACAACTTTGACCCAAAGGAAAACCAAAAAAGGCAAGTAGAGTTGAAGTGGTACCATGCAGTGGAAATGGCCATTACTTAGTAAGCCCTGCCAACAATTCACACCTTAAGAGACTGAAACTACTCTTCAGTAGAACACTAAGAGAACTAATTAGCATAGACCAACAGATACTTCAAAATAACATTTATAGATTCAATAATACCAAATGGCATGAGACTAGATCCATAAATCAAGTAGACAGGACACAAAAAAAATCCTGTCTTACCAGTAAAGACTAAATACAACACACAGTAACTTAAAGCACAGAGAAACATATCTCCCAGTCAGAAAAAAAGGATGCTGTATGACTGTGTTTCACTGCTATTCTAATAAATGTGTTCATTTACCCTTTCTTGTCCTGCTGTGTCCCAAATAAGAAACTTATGGAGCTCATTTTGGTACTGTACTGTCTTCGTCATAAATGACGCACTGCAAATAAGACATGAAAGTGGTATAATTATTCAGTACAACTGCTACCAAACTGCTTATAGAGGCACTCTTAACAGTATTCCTTCTCATGTATGCATGAATTAAATAAAAAAACTGATTACTGAAAACTTGTATTTTATCTCGTACACATTTCTTTCTGCACTTTTTAGAAATCCTGACTTTTTTTTTTACTTCTAGTTTACTTCACCTGGGGCTATAGAAGACAATTCTATAATATCAGAAACAAAAAATTCCTTTCATGACCTTGTGATAATATTCAACATGATACACACACACACGTACGTATATATATATATATATATATATATATATATATATATACACACACACACACACACACATATATTATATATATACACACACACACACATACATACATACATACATACACACACACACAGATAATATTCAATGAGTGAACAAGAGCTTACCCAATTGTAGGATTAATATTGGGATCAAAGCTGTCCTCCACAAATCTGCACACAATACTTGACTTTCCAACCCCAGTGTCCTAAAACATGACAAAATACTGTCAACTCTAACAAAATACATAATCAACCAGAAGTGTCAGAAAGGAAAAAAAAACATTGCCCTATGCATCTCAGTGTTACAGACGTCCAGAAATCCATGTTATTTCTTTTTTTTATTGTGATCAAGATAACAAAAGTTGTTTTCAAGATCATGTAATTTTCTTGTTCTCAAAATTAGTTTTTTTTTCTTGAGATAAAAGTTATTTTATTTATGTTTTTCTCATGATCTTGTGATAACGAAGAGGTGTTTTCTCAAGATCACAATTTTATTTTTCCTCATACAATGAAATGCATTGTTACACACACACACACACACACACACACACACACACACACACAGTGCTCAGCATAAATGAGTACACCCCCTTTGAAAAGTAACATTTTAAACAATATCTCAATGAACACAATTTCCAAAATGTTGAAAAGACAAAGTTTAATATAACATCTGTTTAACTTATAACATGAAAGTAAGTTTAATAATATAACTTAGATTACACATTTCTCAGTTTTACTCCAAATTAGGGTTGTGCAAAAATGAGTACACCCTAAAACAAAAATTACTACATCTAGTACGTATGTACGTTTGTATGGCCTCCATGATTTTTAATGACAGCACCAAGTCTTCTAGGCATGGAATGAACAAGTTGGCGACATTTTGCAACATCAGTCTTTTTCCATTCTTCAACAATGACCTCTTTTCGTGACTGGGTGCTGGATGGAGAGTGATGTTCAACTTACATATAATATAATATTTATTTATTTATTTATTTATTTCACACACACACACACACACACACACACAAAACCCCAATTCCAAAAAAGTTGGGACAAAGTACAAATTGTAAATAAAAATGGAATGCAATGATGTGGAAGTTTCAAAATTCCATATTTTATTAAGAATAGAACATAGATGACATATCAAATGCCTAAACTGAGAAAATGTATCATTTAAAGAGAAAAATTAGGTGATTTTAAATTTCATGACAACAACACATCCCAAAAAAGTTGGGACAAGGCCATATTTACCACTGTGAGACATCCCCTTTTCTCTTTACAACAGTCTGTAAACGTCTGGGGACTGAGGAGACAAGTTGCTCAAGTTTAGGGATAGGAATGTTAACCCATTCTTGTCTAATGTAGGATTCTAGTTGCTCAACTGTCTTAGGTCTTTTTTGTCCTATCTTCCGTTTTATGATGCGCCAAATGTTTTCTATGGGTGAAAGATCTGGACTGCAGGCTGGCCAGTTCAGTACACGGACCCTTCTTCTACGCAGCCATGATGCTGTCATTGATGCAGTATGTGGTTTGGCATTCTCATGTTGGAAAATGCAAGGTCTTCCATGAAAGAGACGTCGTCTGGATGGGAGCATACCGTATGTTGCTCTAGAACCTGGATATACCTTTCAGCATTGATGGGGTCTTTCCAGATGTGTAAGCTGCCCATGCCACATGCACTAATGCAACCCATACCATCAGAGATGCAGGCTTCTGAACTGAGTGCTGATAACAACTTGGGTTGTCCTTCTCCTCTTTAGTCCGAATGACATGGCGTCCCTGATTTCCATAAAGAACTTCAAATTTTGATTCGTCTGACCACAGAACAGTTTTCCACTTTGCCACAGTCCATTTTAAATGAGCCTTGGCCCAGAGAAGATGTCTGCGCTTCTGTATCATGTTTAGATACAGCTTCTTCTTTGAACTATAGAGTTTTAGCTGGCAACGGCAGATGGCACGGTGAATTGTGTTCACAGAAAATGTTCTCTGGAAATATTCCTGAGCCCATTTTGTGATTTCCAATACAGAAGCATGCCTGTATGTGATGCAGTGCCGTCTAAGGGCCCGAAGATCACGGGCACCCAGTATGGTTTTCCGGCCTTGACCCTTACGCACAGAGATTCTTCCAGATTCTCTGAATCTTTTGATGATATTATGCACTGTAGATGATGATATATTCAAACTCTTTGCAATTTTACACTGTCGAACTCCTTTCTGATATTGCTCCACTATTTGTCGGCGCAGAATTAGGGGGATTGGTGATCCTCTTCCCATCTTTACTTCTGAGAGCCACTGCCACTCCAAGATGCTCTTTTTATACCCAGTCATGTTAATGACCTATTGCCAATTGACCTAATGAGCTGCAATTTAGTCCTCCAACTGTTCCTTTTTTGTACCTTTAACTTTTCCAGCCTCTTATTGCCCCTGTCCCAACTTTTTTGAGATGAGCTGCTGTCATGAAATTTCAAATGAACCAATATTTGGCATGAAATTTCAAAATGATGATGATGATGATGCCCTTTATTGTCACTAGTCACATGTACCAGCAAAATTAGCCGTCAACCTGTCCATACATATAAAACATACAATTACCATAGGGTAGACAGGACAGGAAGACAGGGATAAAGATAAAATGGAAACACAACATGAGGAGAGATACGGAACCCCCCCCCCCACTATGCTCCTGTCAGGAGTACAGTGTGGGAACATTTAAAAAACCTTTGTATAAGCACACAACAACACAAGTACACTTTAAACACGGGACTTGAGGGGGGGAATCAGGGGTAGGGGTAAGGGGGCAGGGGAGGAGGTAATCCAGCGCAAGCAAGCAGCCGTCCACTCCTGCAGCCATGAAGGCGCTGGTCACGCATCCGCTTGTCACACTGGGGGTAAAAATGGCGACCGCGGAAAGTTAGAGAAGGAATGCAAGAGTGTCTCCCAGCAGTGACCTTCAGGGGGAAATGTTGCCTCAGCAATGGCCTGAACCAAGGCCGGTGCTGTCTCAGGGAGCCGAATGTCGATAAGATATGAATTGTTTGGCCTTTCCAGACGCAGTCTTTGCACGTCCACACCGCTCGTCCATATCTGTCCAGCCTGTCCATTCTATTCAAATTGATCTCCAAAAAACGTATTCCTTGCAAAGCTGAAAGCTGCTCCGAGATAACAACCATTTTGTGGTTAAAGTTCTGAATGTCCAAAGTCCGAGTGCCAACAGCTTTGCCCACCACTCCAATCATATCGGGCAGCTTTGTGGGGCTTTGAACAGCTGTCACTGTTGTCTGATTTCCTCGATATACCAGGGCAATGCCTAATCCAATCAGCAAAAGTCCTGTAATCATGGTTCCGAATAGGTAGATATCTTCAATGTCCTCCACAGAAAGAATCACCAGGCACACGACCCGCCACCGCTTCCACACGTCCATCGTGTAACCAGCCGCAAACGTTCCGGCAGGACAGACGGGTTCCCCCGAACCCAAACTTCTCGTTGAGAAAACTGTCAATTTCGTTAGGAGACCAGTTTATCAATTCCATGCTTTTTTTTAGTTTAGAAAGTAATGCAGGGAGAGTCTATTCAAAAAGTACAGCAGATGAGACAAGACACAGAAGCACAAGCAGGGAAAAAAGGAGGGAGAGCAGAAAATGCGACCGTCTTCCGTGGAAGCACGGAGAGAAAAAAAAATGTCTCACTTTCGACATTTGATGTTATCTATGTTCTACTGTGAATACAATATCAGTTTTTGAGATTGGTAAATTATTGCATTCCATTTTTATTTACAATTTGTACTTTGTCGCAACTTTTTTGGAATCGGGGTTTTATATATGTATACACATACACACACACACACACACGTGTTATATATATATATATATATATATATATATATATATATATATATATATATATATATATATAAAAATAAAACACATGTTATATATATGTGTGTGTGTGTGTGTGTGTGTATATATATGTGTGCGTGTATATATATATATATATATATATATATATTTTATTTAGGGCGGCACGGTGGTGTAGTGGTTAGCGCTGTCGCCTCACAGCAAGAAGGTCCTGGGTTCGAGCCCCGGGGCTGGCGAGGGCCTTTCTGTGTGGAGTTTGCATGTTCTCCCCGTGTCCGCGTGGGTTTCCTCCGGGTGCTCCGGTTTCCCCCACAGTCCAAAGACATGCAGGTTAGGTTAACTGGTGACTCTAAATTGACCGTAGGTGTGAATGTGAGTGTGAATGGTTGTCTGTGTCTATGTGTCAGCCCTGTGATGACCTGGCGACTTGTCCAGGGTGTACCCCGCCTTTCGCCCGTAGTCATCTGGGATAGGCTCCAGCTTGCCTGCGACCCTGTAGAAGCATAAAGCGGCTAGAGATAATGAGATGAGATGAGATATTTTATTTATTTCTGTTTTGACCTCGCTCTGACAGTCACTACGGTCTAAAAAAGGAATGATCACCTTCGTTCTGACCATCACTGAGACCATATGTCAACAAAGTCATGTCCATGACCTCCGGAAGCAGAACAACTCACGTTATAAATAGCAGAGATTGCTTCCGGTTCAGTCTCCCACCTTGATTGCCTCGTACGAGACCATAAGTAAGAGACCCGTAAGGTAAGAAATCCTGATTTCTTTGCTTCACATTCCACTAATTCGTTACGGTACGGGTGCCTTGTGTCCCCGAGGATTGTTGTGGTTTGTGTATTTCTGAGCTATGTGCTTAGCTTAATTTGCCGGTAGGCTGCAAGCTTGCTTTTTTTCAGGCATCCTTTTTGTTTGACGTTATATGCGCTAGATTTACGGGTAATCTGAGTTTGTTACCGCTGTGTGTCTATACCGCTGTTCGCAGCCATGGGCTTAGTGTGAGCCCACTAAGTGCGTTTGTGCGCTGGTGCGGGCCACCGTAATACCGAGGTTTTGTGTTTTTTATTGCTGTTGTCGCAGCCGCAAATCGTGCGAGCCTGTCAGACTGCTGTTACAGGCCACCTCGCGCTATATTTGTTTGAATTGTCCTATATCTCCACGGTAGTGGATTTGTTATTTGAGTTTCATACTGTGTTTTGGTGTGCACCTGCTATTGTGTTGTGCCTTTTTTTTGTTGTTGTTGTTCACTGGTGTAGCCTGCTAGGTGCGTTTGCATGCTGTGCAGGCCTCAGCAGTATTCCCGTGCCACACCCTATACCCGTCTGCAGCTTGTGGGGCTAGTGTGCACCCGCTAAGTGCATTCGTGCGCTGGTGCGGGCCATCATAATACTGTGTGCTATGTTTTTCCTGTTTCCATCAGGTGCATTCAGGTGCAGGCCACGACAGTGCTCCTCTGAGACGCCTCCTCTGCCACGCCCTATACCGCTGTTCGCAGCTGGTGGGGCTAGTGTGTGCCCGCTAAGTGCATTCGTGCGCTGGTGCGGGCCACCATCGTGATCCTGTGGCATACCCTATACCGCTGTTCACAGCCGGTGGGGCTAGTGTGCGCCTGCTAAGTGTATTCGTGCGCTGGTGCGAGCCATCATAATACTGTGTGCTGTGCTTTTCCTATTTCCATCAGGTGCAGACTGCAACAGTGCTCCTCTGCCACACCCTATACCCCTGTTTGCAGCTGGTGGAGCTAGTGTGCGCCCGCTAAGTGCATTCGTGCGCTGGTGCGGGCCACCATCGTGATCCTGTGGCATACCCTATACCGCTGTTTGCAGCCGGTGGGGCTAGTGTGCGCCCGCTAAGTGTGTTCGCGCGCTGGTGTGGGCCACCACAACACCTTGGTGGACTACTCAAGGAGGACTCCAGACCGCCTAGGCCTCTGTGTGGCTATGATGGCTTCCCACTACTGCAGGATTTGCAGGGCCTCAATGAGTTCCAGAGATGGGCACAGGGAGTGTCCAAAGTGCCTTGGAGCTGCCCACGTGCTGGAGGATGTGGACAACCCCTGCAGCATGGCCTGCAACATCTTCAGGGAGGAAAGACAGTGCCGGGACAGCCAGGTGGGCAGCCATGTGTGCGAGAGCCGGAGAGAGAGGTGACGCTCCCCCGACCAGCCGTCCCTCTCCAGTAAGCATGGATATGAGCAGAAATGCAAGCATTCACATGACCAGCAGCAGGAGTCCCCCCCACAGGCCTGCCCAAAGAGAGGCGCCCAGACCTGCTAAGCGCCCTGCCTCAGCTACGGTGACAGAGAGTGGTAACGCTGAGTCGCTCCAGATCCTCTCGGTTCTCCAGGCTCTGTCACAGAGGATGGACAGGCTGGAAGGTCACCAGGGCTCATCATCTACTTCCCTGCCCCCGAGCCAGGGGGGTACCCTCTCATCCAGGCCTGAGAGCTATGGTGAGGAGGATGGGTGGGGTGATGTGGATGTGCTATCCCTCTACGCTCCCCACACAGTGACGGACAACACAACAGGTAGGGACAGCCTCGGGGGAGACCTGCATTCTGGCTCTGCAGAGCCGGCTGATGGCTCCACGGGGACAGAAGAGGCCCCTGTCAGCTCCCTGGTGTCACGGGTGCTGAGTGCTGCCAAGGTCCTGGGCCTTCAGGTGCCTGCACCTGCCCCAGCTCCTTTGGGAGGAGTTTGGGAGGGTGCCTCTCGTGCTACCCCACCACATCCTATACCTGTGGTGGATGATTACGCAGCAATGCTCAAGTCAACATGGGGTAAGTCGTCACAACGCCCCCGGTTTCATGCAGGCTGCCGCCAGCTGGCAACAGCTGGTTACCCGGTTGAGACAGGACTGGGGGACATGCCACCAGTTGAGCCATCAATGGCCACATCGACGTCCCTGGGCCTTGTCCATGTATTCCCCAATCCACGTTGCCCTCGTAAGGAGTGTGCCAAGACGGACCGCCTGGCCACTCGCTCTTTTAATGCATCGGCACGAGCGGCCCGAATGGGTAATGCTCTAGCCATCACCCTGGCGGCTCTACAGAAGACACTGAGCCCAGACGATCAGGACGCCAGGGCCCTGGTGGACGCAGCTCTTTCTTCCCACTCCCAGCTGACACAAGACATGGGGGATGCTATGGCCTCTGCGGTGCTGTGCCGCAGACAGGTTTGGCTGGCACAAACCTCCCTGCCGGAAGCCATCAAGCAGGAGCTGCTGAGCCTCCCCGTGGCGCCTGGGCACGTCTTTCACCCAGGATCCCAGGAGGTGCTTGATCACGCTGAGCGCACTGCGGCATCTAGGGAAGCTGTCCAGCGTGTGTGCGGTAAGTCAGCTTCAACTGCCAGTCGGGCACCTATGGGTAGGTATAGGCTGTGGCAGCCTACCCGGCCACCGCCGGCGGGCAACAGCCCGGTGGCCCCACAGGACTGGCGATTTCGTGCACCCGACCGAAGTACGCCCCCAGATGTTACCCTGACCCCTGAAAACATAGGGGGCTGCCGTCAAAATTGCAATAGGTAGTCGCGAGCCACCGTAGCCATGACCCAAGGGTCTGGCGCAGTCCCCTCCCAGGAGGTCCGTGACAGCTGGGAAGGACAATCGACCCAAGACTCCTATGCAGGACCGCTGCCGCGGCCTGCACCCCTGCCTGTGCTCCGCTGCAGTCCTCTCAGGGGAAGAAGAGGACTACAGTGGGGCACAGGCAGGGGTGCAGGCCACAGCAGCGGTCCTGCATAGGAGTCTTGGGTCGCCCGTCGATTGTCCTTCCCAGCTGTCACAGACCTCCTGGGAGGGGACTGCGCCAGACCCTGGGGTCGTGGCTACAGTGGCTCGCGACTACCTATTGCAATTTCGACGGCGACCCCCTACGTTTTCAGGGGTCAGGGTAACATCTGTAAAACACCCGGCTTTGATGTCTGTACTCAAGGAGGTTCAAGAGTTACTTCTAAAAGGGGCCATCTCAGAAGTACTGCCACTAAAAGGGGCCATCTCAGAAGTACAGCGCACAGCTCACTGGGTTCTACTCCAAGTATTTTATTGTTCCCAAAAAAGACGACGGTCATCGGCCTGTTCTTGACCTCAGGCCCTTGAACCCTCAAGGTGCTGCCTTTCAAGATGGTCCACACAAGAGTGGTGATACAGTCCATCTGGCAGGGGGGAGTGGTTCACATCTCTGGACCTAAAGGATGCGTATTTCCACGTCCCAATCTGCCCAGAACACAGGCCCTTCTTGCGCTTTGCCTTCCAGGGCAGGGTGTTCCAGTTCCAGGTCCTTCCTTTTGGCCTTTCCCTGGCCCCAAGGGTTTTTACTCACGTGGTGTCAGCCACGCTGTCCCCCCTCCAGGCTCGAGGTCTGAAAATCCTACCCTACCTGGACAATTGATTCATCTGTGCTCCCTCCCAAGAGCAGGTAGTGCGCGACACAGACACAGTTCTGGCCCACATCCAATCCTTGGGCTTCACTGTCAACCACAAGAAGAGCAACCTGCAACCCCGCCAACAGGTGGAATTCCTTAGCATCTTCCTCGACTCAGTCGGCATGACTGCGTCTCTCTCTCCATGGAGAGTGGACAGCTTGATTGAAATACTGAAGTATTTCTGCTTGGGCAGTCTTGTTATGGCTCACAGAGTCCAGAAGCTGCTGGGTTTGATGGCCGCGGCAGCAGCAGTAATTCCTCTTGGCCTGCTAAGGGCACGCCCCCTGCAGTGCTGGTTCAACACTTTCCATCCGAAAGACGACAGGCAGGTGAGGCTGCGTGTGTCTCGGGCTTGCATCCAAGCTCTACGTCCTTGGAGGCAACCCCCGTGGATGTTGGAGCACATAAACGTCCTCGAATTGAAGGCCATCCATCTTGCTCTTCGAAGATTCCTGCCGGTGTTGCAATACTAACAATGTTCTTGTGAGAACGGACAGCACCTCGGCGGTGTATCATGTGAATCACCAAGGGGGCACAAGGTCCCGGCGGTGCCTCCAGGTAGCGGAGGAGTTGCTGACATGGGCATGGCCACGACTCTCTTCACGGAGGGCAGTGCACATCCTGAGTGTGGAGAACAGAGCAGCCGACATTCTCTCCAGGACGGGGCCACTCCCGGGAGAAAGGAGACTGAACACGGACGTCATCAGCCAGATCTGGATGCGGTACGGTGTTGCACAAGTGGATCTCTTTGTGTCAGCAGAGACAGCACACTGCCCGGAATGGTACTCCCTCATGGGGCAGCCATGGCAGTTACCATGCAGAGTGGATCTTCTGTCACAGGCAGACGGGCGGATCTGGTATCCGAACCCAGGTGCCCTAAGTCTATGGGTTTGGCCCCTGCAGAGTCCATCACTGAGCGGCTAGATGAGTCTGTTCAAGACACTCTCAATAACGGCAGGGCTCCATCTACTAGAGCTTGCTATGCACTCAGATGGAGGATCTTTTCAGATTGGTGTGCCAGCATGGGTCTTGAGCCAGTAGCTTGCCCTGTGCCACGTTTTACGCTTCTTGCAGTCCCATTTGGATCAAGGCAAGGCAGTCAGTACAATAAAGGTCTATGCTTTGGCCATTTCAGCCTTTCACCAAGGCGCAGACAACAGACCCCTGGGTAGGCATCCTTTGATCGGCCAGTTCTTGAAGGGACCCCGCTGGTTGCGTCCGGGTCGCACCTTGCGGGCGCCAAGCTGGGATCTGCCCACAGTCTTAACATTGCTCCCTGAAGGACCGTATGAGCCTATTTCAGACACAGATTTGCAATCTTTGTCCCTTAAGACTGCTTTTCTCTTGGCACTCTGTTCAGCAAAGCAGGTCAGAGAGCTGTGTGCTCTCTCCATTAGCGACGACTGCCGAAGGTGGGAGGCAGGAGGCACTGGCATGTCGCTTTGGCCAAATCCAGCTTTTCTGCCAAAGGTTATTAATCAACAATCCATCAACCAGGTTCTGGAGGTGTCCCAGTTCCAGCCTTTTTCTGCCTCACAGGCAGAGCAGGACAAGTTGCTCACTTTGTGCCCAGTCAGGGCCTTGAGGGCTTATCTGGCCCATACACAGTCCTTGAGGAGAACACACTCAACTTTTTGTCTGTTATGGGGCGGCGAAGCGCAGGCTGCTGCTTTCCAAACAGAGGCTGTCTTATTGGCTGTTGGAGGTTATTTCCCATGCTTACAGGGCTCAGGGTATACCGGTCCCTTCAGGTACGAGGGCTCACTCTACCAGAAGTGTAGCTACGTCTTGGGCTGCTCTTAGGGGTGTGACAGCAGGCGATATCTATGCAGTGGCTTCATGGGCTACGCCATGCACTTTTACCAGATTTTACAGGGTGGACGCAACTCGCCCAGCTCCGGTCGGCGACGCCGCCTTCATGTCCATGACCAAGCGAGATTCTAATGATTAATTTTGGGTTCCTCGTGACTCTTTTAGTATGTGTCATCCCTTTTTTAGACCGTAGTGACGGTCAGAGCGAGGTCGAAACAGATCGTAAGTTACGAAGGTAGCTATGGATCTGTGAGACCGAGGGATGACCATCACTATCCTTGTCGCTCGGACCATCCTGAGGCGCTCAAGGTAGGAGACTGAACCGGGAGCAATCTCTGCTATTTATAACGGGAGTCGTTCTGCTTCCGGAGGTCATGGACATGACTTTGTTGACATAATGGTCTCGGTGATAGGTAGAATGAAGGTGATCATTCCTTTTTTAGACAATAGTGACGGTCATCCCTTAGTCTCACAGATCCATAGTTACCTTCGTAACAAACATATATATATATATATATATATATATATATATATATATATATATATATATATATATGACCCCTCACCGAATCCAGGGACACATGTCGGCCGAAACGAATCCGAGATAATCACAAAAGAAGCATTTTTTTTTCGAAATTTGTGATTTTTTTTTCCATCATGTGCAAGTTGAGATCTTGAAGAATGCAATCAGTATTTCAGATAATAGATTGTTTTGTTGGAAAAGCATACATTTTTTGTTGCAAATTGTCTCGTTTTTGTCAGGACTGTAGCCTGCTGGGGGGTGTGGGTAAATTACCATATGGGCCATTCACATGATGATTTAAGTCTTTTGTTTTTTTTTCCGCGAATCAGCTGTATGATGCGAGTTGAGCGCATGGCTACTTAACTGCATACAGGCATGTAATTTCACTATGGAATGAGTTACTAAACAGAGCACAGAGGAGCTGAAACACCGCGAAGCAAACAGACACACGGTATTTACATCGGAGATAACCATTTCTAGCAAAAAAACCCGCAACCTCGTTTTCCAGATTGAATGGAATACTTGAATGATCGGATGATACACGGACCGTTCTAGGATTACATTCCAACAGAGGCATTGGTGTGTGCAAGGCTCTGTTTCTCTTTCTGATGGGGTAAGTTTATTAATCTAAGGCTTTGTGGTTATTTTTGCATGTAATGGAGAGTGTTGTGGTTTGGGTAAGCCTAGGTCACAACCGGACGTACGATTTTTTGGCCGTGTGATTTTTGGCGTTTCCCAAATCGCTGCGTTTTGTTTGTTCATGGAGAAAGACGCGCGTTGGCCGTAAGTTTGTCTTGCAACCTGAAAAAAACGTAAGCGCCCGTAGAGTTTGTTTGACATGACAAAGAACCTCTGCAGCCGGTCTGCAGCTCAAAAATCAGCACATCACACGCGCGCTCTCGTGCGTTTCATGCGCGCTCTCCGTGTGTTTCTTGCGTTTTTTGCATGTAGACCGGCCATAGGAGCACGTACTGTACGGCCGGTTGTGACCGAGGCTTTACATGAAACTAGTGTTGTGTTAGTTGCGTCATCATCGTGCTATCTTTCTTACGGTGTGAGTAATTTTTCAACCACAAAACGTTAAAGTATACTTTAGGACTTATTTTTGCACTTCATAATTGTGTTGGGCATACTTTTCATGGAAGGAAAATTGACATGGTCATCTTTGTTTACATGAAAGTAGTATCGTGCTAGCTCGTAGGGGGTAGAGCTTTCCTTAATATCATCCAAATGAGCACCATTATGTGCCCGCCCTACACCCAGAGTAGCTGAGATGGAAAACTTTGAGGGCGATTTTCTCCCTTTTCTGTTTTAAGAAGTATACACTTTCAAAAGGCCACACATTCTTCAAATATTGTCAGATCTCCACATGGAAGGCATCATTGGAAAGCTTAGAAACTGTACTTTCTGAATCTGTCAATAACTCAAAATGCCCCCGGGCAGACGTGTCCCTGGATTCTGTGATCTGCCACACATATACATTTTATATATATATACACATATATATATATATATATATATATATATATATATATATATATATATATATATGTATACACACACACACACACATATATATATATATGTGTGTGTGTATATATATATATATATATATATATATATATATATACACACACACACACACACACACACACACACACACTAGTGCATCTCAAAAAATTTGAATATTGTGAAAAAGTTCAATACTTTCCATCAGTTATTTAAGAAAGTGAAAATGTTATATATTATAGACTCATTACACATAAACTAAAATGTTTCAAGCATTTTTCTATTTTAATCAGTATGGCATACAGTACAAAAACATAAAAAAAACCTCAAAATATTAGAATATTTCATTTCAAGTTTGAGTAACAGTATGAACACAGTGTATCTCTCGGTCTAGTTCAGTACACACAACCACAATCATGGGGAAGACTGCTGACTTGACTGTTGTCCAGAAGACGATCACTGATGCCCTCCACAAGGAGGGTAAGCCACAAAAGGTCATTGCTGAAAAGGGTGGCTGGAAAATGTGCACAAGCAACAGGGATGGCCGCAGTCTTGAGAGGATTGTCAAGAAAAGTTGATTCAAGAACTTGGGAGAGCTTCACAAGGAGTGGACTGAGGCTGATGTCAGTGTATCAAGACCCATCACGAACAGACATCTTCAAGAAAGGGGATACAACTTTCGCATTCCTAATATCAAACTACTCCTGAGCCAGAGACAAATGTCAGAAGTGTCTTATCTGGGCTAAGGACAGAAAGAAATGGACTGTTGCTCAGTGGTCCAAAGTCCTCTTTTCAGATGAAAGTACATTTTGCATTTAATTTGGAAATCACGGTTCTAGAGTCTGGAGGAAGAGTGGAGAGGCACAGAATCCAAGGTGTTTGAAGCCCAGTGTGAAGTTTCCACAGTCCGTGATGATTTGGGGTGCCATGTCATCTGCTGGTGTTGGTCCACTGCATTTTATCAAGTCCAAAGTCAGCACAGCCATCTACCAGGAGATTTTAGAGCACTTCATGCTTCCATCTGCTGATGAGCTTTTTGGAGATGCTGATTTCCTTTTCCAGCAGGACTTAGCACCTACCCACAGTGCCAAAACTACTACCAAATGATTTGCTGACCATGATATTACTGTGTTTGATTGGCCAGCCAACTTGCCTGACCTGAACCCCATAGAGAATCTATGGGGTATTGTCAAGAGAAAGATGAGAAACACCCGACCCAAAAATACAGATACGCTGAAGACCACTATCAAAGCAACCTGGGCTTTAAGAACACCTCAGCAGTGCCACAGACTGATTACCTCCATGCCACACCGCCTTGTTACAGTAATTCATGGCAAAGGAGCCCCAACCAAGTATTGAGCGTATAAATGAATATACTTTTCAGAAGTTGGACATTTCTGTATTGTAAATCCTTTTTTTGATTGATCTTAGGGAATATTCTAATAATTTTAGATACTGAATTTCTGATTTTCATGAGCTATAAGCCATAATCATCAAAATTAAAACAAAAAAGGCTTTAAATATTTCACTTTACATGTAATGAATATAGAATATATGAAAGTTTACAATTTTTAATTAAATTATGAAAAAAAGGAACTTTTTCATGGTATTCTAATTTTTTGAGATGCACTAGTATATATATTACATTACATACACACACATACACAGTGGTGCTTGAAAGTTTGTGAACCCCTTAGAATTTTCTATATTTCTGCATAAATATGACCTAAATCATCATCATCATCATCATCAGGTTTTCACTCAAGTCCTAAAAGTAGATAAAGAGAACCCAGTTAAACAAATGAGACAAAATTATTATACTTGGTCATTTATTTATTGAGGAAAACGATCCAAAATTACACATCTGTGAGTGGCAAAAGTATGTGACCCTGATCAACAGATGTTTATTATTACTACTCCATGCCAGGGCTGAACGATATGGACAAAATTTCATATCTCAATATTCATGCCAGATATCTCGATATCGATACGATATGACTACGGGTTCGGTGAAAACCAAGCATTTTTCAGAAAAATAAAAACATCATAATACAAAAAATGTGGAAAGTGCAGTTTTATTTTTAAGAACTCACTGCCAGTCATCAACATTAACATAAATTACGAATAAATAAATTACAAATCAAACATTTTACTGCAGCTCTGCTTTAACAATAAATAACAAATGCATCCGTATTTGTTATTTATTGTATGCTCCCCGGGGAAGAAGGACGTCTGCAGACAGCGGGTCTTGAGTTCAAAGTTTGTTGTAATAAAATGGACCGTTAAACTGATGTAAGGTTCGGTTGTCCAGCTCCACCACAGGTCCGTGGTTGTGGCGAAATGATCGATTTCACGGAGCTCGGATTCAACATTCATTTTACACTCAGAGTTTCGGAATGGCCACTTGATTAAAATGTGTTCGGGATGGTATTTTATAACGCTTGTCCAGCGTCCGAACCATTTTTTTAAAGCCCTCTTTCGAGACTGTGTACACAGGTACCATGTCTTTTGCAATGTGGTATGTTATAGCGTCTGTAATTTCTTTATGTCTGGTGGACGTCGACTCATACGGTGTAACGCTACTGAACACATCAGCAATCAAACTTTGCTTTGGCTTATTTTGGGATGACTGAGAAGTCCCCGGTGTTTCTCTCATTGTCATACACTCTTCGTGCAGCACGCGATGGTGTTGTTTCAGGTGGTGAAACATGTTTGTTGTGCTACCTTGCTTCATCGCAATGTTTGCTAAGCACGACCTGCACAACACCTCACTCTGGTTAACATCGTCCTTTTTGAATCCAAAATACCTCCAAATAACGGAGGATGATTTATGTTTTGGCACCAAGTCAGATTCTGCACCGCCACCGGCCGCATTATCTTCCGCACTCATTTTCTTTCTCTTTTTTAATTTCTCTGCTGTGTCTGTAGTGTGTGCGCGCGTCAGTCTCCGTCTCCCTCACATGTTTGTCATTGGTTGGCTTCAGCTGTCGATCCACAGCAAGCATGAAATAAGGTTTGTGGTTGGCTGGCCTTAGCGGTGCATTCAAGGGCAATCGTAAAAATTATGTTGTTGTGACTGCCAGAGCTGTACATGCAGGGCGAGCGCGGGGAGGGGAAATCTATATCGTCGGTTTTTTGATATTAATATCTTGAATGTTCATATCTAGATATAGATATGATAACGATATATCGTTCAGCCCTACTCCATGCACCAAGCTAACAAACAGAATTAAAACCCTGTTGGCCCATTATAGTGTTCCAGAGCGAGGTGGTGTAATGATGACACCAGGCTACCAGTCCAAAGACGTGAGTTCATTTCCTCTTTTGGCATATATTTTTTGGGGAAAGATTTGCTGCAGGTACAGTGGTGCTTGAAAGTTTGTGAACCCTTTAGAATTTTCTAGATTTCGGCATAAATATGACCTAAAACATCATCAGATTTTCACACAAGTCCTAAAAGTCGATAAAGAGAAACCAGTTAAACAAATGAGACAAAAATATTATACTTGGTCATTTATTTATTAAGGAAAATGATCCAATATTACATATCTGTGAGTGGCAAAAGTATGTGAACCTTTGCTTTCAGTATCTGGTGTGACTCCCTTGTGCAGCAATAACTGCAACTAAACGTTTCCGGTAACTGTTGATCAGTCCTGCACACCGGCTTGGAGGAATTTTAGCCCATTCCTCTGTACAGAACAGCTTCAACTCTGGGATGTTGGTGGGTTTCCTCACATGAACTGCTCGCTTCAGGTCCTTCCACAACATTTCAATTGGGTTAAGGTCAGGACTTCGACTTGGCCATTCCAAAACATTAACTTTATTCTTCTTTAACCATTCTTTGGTAGAACAACTTGTGTGCTTAGAGTCGTTGTCTTGCTGCATGACCCACCTTCTCTTGAGATTCAGTTCATGGACAGATGTTGTGACATTTTCCTTTAGAATTCGCTGGTATAATTCAGAATTCATTGTTCCATCAATGATGGCAAGCCGTCCTGGCCCAGATGCAGCAAAACAGGCCCAAACCATGATACTACCACCACCATGTTTCACAGATGGGATAGGGTTCTTATGCTGGAATGCAGTGTCTTCCTTTCTCCAAACATAACACTTCTCATTTAAACCAAAAAGTTCTATTTTGGTCTCATCCGTCCACAAAACATTTTTCCAATAGCCTTCTGGCTTGTCCACGTGATCTTTAGCAAACTGCAGATGAGCAGCAATGTTCTTTTGAGGAGCAGTGGCTTTCTCCTTGCAACCCTGCCATGCAAACCATTGTTGTTCAGTGTTCTCCTGATGGTGGACTCATGAACATTAACATTAGCCAATGTGAGAGAGGCCTTCAGTTGCTTAGAAGTTACCCTGGGGTCCTTTGTGACCTTGCCGACTATTACACGCCTTGCTCTTGGAGTGATCTTTGTTGGTCGACCACTCCTGGGGAGGATAACAATGGTCTTGAATTTCCTCCATTTGTACACAATCTGCCTGACTGTGGATTGGTGGAGTCCAAACTCTTTAGAAATGGTTTTGTAACCTTTTCCAGCCTGATGAGCATCAACAACACTTTTTCTAGGTCCTCAGAAATCTCCTTTGTTCGTGCCATGATACACTTCCACAAACATGTGTTGTGAAGATCAGACTTTGATAGATCCCTGTTCTTTAAATAAAACAGGGTGCCCACTCACACCTGATTGTCATCCCATTGATTGAAAACACCTGACTCGAATTTCACCTTCAAATGAACTGCTAATCCTAGAGGTTCACATACTTTTGCCGCTCACAGATATGTAATATTGGATCATTTTCCTCAATAAATAAATGACCAAGGATAATATTTTTGTCTCATTTGTTTAACTGGGTTCTCTTTATCTACTTTTAGGACTTGTGTGAAAATGTGATGATGTTTTAGGTCAGGGCTTTTCAAAGTGTGGGGCGCGCCCCCCCTGGGGGGCGCCAGAGTTCTTCAGGGGGGGCGCAACGTGAGGAGCCTTTACCAGAGACAAAATGGATCGATTTTTAGTACCTAAAGCTACAGTGAGTGAGGAGACAGAGTTTGGGCCAAGCAAAAAAACCCAGAGCCTCCAGGATGTTGCGATTTGCAACTCAGCGCAAATTCAACCAATCCCCGCGAATTCAGGGCGGTGTTACAATTATATCCAATCACCGCAACTTTCCCGCAAATTTGACCAATCGTTGGCGTCGTCTTGAAGTGACGTCGACAAACTACCTTCTGCCTTACTTCCGTGTTTACGTTCAAGAGAAGCAGCATGGGAGGACTGGAAAAAGAAGGAAGTATGACCACGATTATTTAAAGTTTGGATTTTCATGGACTGGATCTGAAGATGCTCCACTGCCACAGTGTGTCGTCTGCCAAGAGGTGCTAGCTAACGATGCTATGAGATGTTTAAAATGTGTAAAACAAGATGTTTTAAAAAGCACAGATGTTTAAAATGTGAAAAAGAAAAAAATAAAAATGTGTACAACCTTTTTTTTTTAAATACGAATGGAACATTAAGTATAGCAACAACAAAAATTGTAGGGGGGGGCGCTGTTGTTTATTTGCAAGACAACGACCAGAAACACACAAGTCGTTCTACCAAAGAATGGTTAAAGAAGAATAAAGTTAATGTTTTGGAATGACCAAGTCAAAGTCCTGACCTTAATCCAATCAAAATGTTGTGGAAGGACCTGAAGCGAGCAGTTCATGTGAGGAAACCCACCAACATCCCAGAGTTGAAGCTGTTCTGTACAGAGGAATGGGCTAAAATTCCTCCAAGCCGATGTGCAGGACTGATCAACAATTACCGGAAACCTTTAGTTGCAGTTATTGCTTCACAAGGGGGTCACACCAGATACTGAAAGCAAAGGTTCACATACCTTTGCCAATCACAGATATGTAATATTGGATCATTTTCCTCAAGAAATAAATGACCAAGTATAATATTTTTGTCTCATTTGTTTAACTGGGTTCTCTTTATCTACTTTTAGGACTTGTGTGAAAAACTGATTATGTTTGTCATATTTATGCAGAAATCTAGAAAATTCTAAAGGGTTCACAAACTTTCAAGCACCACTGTACATCCATTCCTGAATTTCAGGACTGTGACGCATTCCAAAACAAGTTGGGATGGGGGCAAATTAGAGCTAATCATGAGATAAAACAATTAAATAATGATGTGATTTGAAACAGATGTCGATCATGATTTGGCACAAAATCAGTATCCAGGAAAGGCCTCACCTTTGAGGAGCAAAGATGGGCCAAGGATCTCCAAGAAACATGAGAAAATTACCAAAATATTTAAAAACAATATTCCTCAAAGAAAGATAGGAAGGGATTTGGATACATCACTCTCTAAGGTGCAACATTAAACATTTCAAGGAAGCTGGAGGCATTTCGGTGAGTAAAGGGCAAGGGTGCAAGCCTAAGCTAAGTTAAGCTAAGCCTAAGTTTTAAATGGTATTTGTGGATGCAAGTCCATATTATAGCACTTGGCAAAGGTTTGCCAAAGTAATCCTGAGCCCATGTGGTTACATCAGCTATAGATGAATGACAGTTCTTGACGCAGTGCCGTCTGAGGGATCAGCGATCACGGGTGTCATCCAGGGAGAAGAAGACCCCCTTGTGTGGTGGAAGCAAGAAGGAACCAGGCGATTTCCACTGATGTCAAGGGTTGCCCGCAAGTACTTGTGCATCTGTGCCACAAGCTGCCCGTCAGAGCGGGTTTTCAGTACAGCGGGCAAAGTTGTACATCCCCTTCGTGTCTTGCTGAAGCCAGAAAAGGTGGATATGTTGGTGTTTTTGGCAAAAAACATTGATTAGAACTGAGGTGCAGCTACAAATGTTTATTGTGTTGGTAGCCTACAATTTGTTTGTTTTTGTTTGTTTGTTATTTATTTTATTTTAGCTAGGCCTATATGGTCTGCTGTACGTTCGCATTAAAAATGATAAAATAATAGGCCTAATTTTAGATGTACATTAAGATTTGCAATAAGATTTGCACTATTAAGATTTGCACGATCAAAATGAATACACGTTTAGGTTTCGCTGACTGTTACATTTGCACTTTCAAAAATGTTAATAAAAGTTGTTAATGCAGTATATGTTTTGATGGGTTTTTTTCTTCAATATTTTAGGCAAATGTAGGCCTAATGCTATTATGTTTTATGTTAGACCAGAGGGCCTCGTAAGGGGCCTTGTAATATTGATAAAATAATTTAAAAAATCACCAACATCAATGTACGGTTAGCTTATAAGGTTAAAATAATGTAAATGACCGCGCAAAATCGAAAAAAATCTAATATGTCCCCTAAGGCACACCATAGCCTGGGGTACTCCACTTCCACGAGATCTCTCCAATGAGTTGTGTTTTGAGTAGGTTACATGAGTAACAACAAGGTAAAATAATATAACGTATGACATTTGGGATGTGGGTAATAAACGTTTGAAATGTCATCTACTGAAGAAACGGAAGAAAACATCGTAGCGTAAACTGTTAGGTTTCTGGTGGGAATTAGCAATGCGCTTGCTATCTTTGTTGGGTGTGTTAAACCGTATGGATTTAAGTGGAATAATTGTAAGGAGTTATGTGATCAAGACAACGTTTTAAGCAAGGTAAGACCATTTGATTATTAATTTCCCCGCCATGGCATGACGTGGGCCCATATGATTTTGCCTTGTGCAGCTATCACGCATTTGAATTAGGTTCGCCTCATTTGCGCTGAAGAATATGGTTTATCGCGCAGTCTAAACGGACTTGGGTGTTGGTTGATTCTTTTTCTTTTCTTTTTTTTTATTTCCCATGCTTGAAAGGGTATGATCCTGCTCATCGTGTACTTTTTTTGATGGAGTAGGTGAAATAGTGCTGCAAATGGCGTTTCAACGCAGACATGTGTAAACGACAGTTGAATGCTATTTTCAAGATGAAGGAAGAGTTGCGTGATGCTTTGAAATATCTCTTAATCCATTCATCAATGCACAAAATTCGCTTTGCTGCTTAATCCATACCACAATGCACACAATTCGCTATGCTGCTTTTAAATAGTACATTTGAGGCATAGGCGCAGGTCTGGACAAGGTCCGCCGGTATAGGCGCACGTTACACAGTAGGCCGAAACAAGATATTATTTTTTTCTCGGTAATACCGTATACCCCGGGAAAACACAGAGACAGTTTAAAGGTATCAAAATTTGGATACCGCCCAACCCTAGTCCCCACTGTCCCAAATAGAGAATGTATGGTGGATTTTGAAAGGAAAAACATGACAATGACCCTGTACTGTTGCACGTCTTAAAGCGTGTTTACAAGAAGAATGGGATAAAATAACACCTGAAATCCTTCATTACTTGGTGTCTTCAGTCCCTAAACATCATTTAAATGTTGTGAAAAGGAACATTATAAAAGTGATAAATGCCTCACTGTCCCAACTTTTTTTTTGGAACATGTTCCAAGAACCAAAATTGAAATGTGTTTATTTTGAAAAAAAAAAATCATTAGGCAAAACATCAAATCGTGTACTGTTGTATTGTTTTGAGTACAATACAGGTCAATGATTATTTACAAATCATTGTTTTCAGTTTTAATTTCGACACACCATCCCAACTTTTTCTGATTTGTGGTTGTAGCAACAGAAACAAAATTATCCAAGGGAAAATGAATGGAATCATGTACTGGAAAATTCTTGAAAAGAAGCTGTTCCCATCCACTAGGATGATGAGAATGAGATATGGGTGGACTAACCATCAGGTCAATGAACCAAAATGTACTGCAAAGGAGACTCTCAATTTGTTCCATAGGAAGAAAAAGGGGAGAAAAAAAAGGGCTGGTATGGCGCAATCACCATACTTAAATCCAACAGAAAATTTGAAGAATGAACTACCGTATTTTTCGGACTATAAGTCGCACTTTTTTTCATGGTTCGGCTTGCCATGCGACTTATACTCCGGTGCGACGTATATATGTTTTTTTTGTTTTTTTTTTCACCGCGGAATAACTGGAGCTGATGCTGAGTCTGACGACAGCCACGCAGAAGAAGAGGAAACGGCGCTTCATCTGCCGCTGGAGGCAGAGTTGTTGAGAAGCGACACCGAGGATGAGGAATTCAATGGATTTGCTGATTTGGAGTGAAATCATCAGCTTGATAAACTTGATTGGCCTGTGTTTTATTATTAATGATAGGCCTATAGTTATTTAAATAAGTTATGTAGTGATTTTAGGCAGTGCTTAATTTGTGAAGTGGGAGGTCCCGGAACGCAGGAGGTGGGTGGGTCCGGCGACTCAAAAAAAAAAAAAAAAGGCGGGGGATGGTTTACTATAACTTTACGCACATGCGCTTATTGTGTGTGTAAAATAATAATAATAATAATAATAATAATAATAATATCAGACATTATGATCTTAGAAAACGCTTTAGTGACAAACAGTTACAGACAGTAATATGTCGTGATATTATATTATAAAATATTAATTTTTATTAGTCTATATATTAAATTATATATTACATTTATCTTCTAAAATAACAGACTGTACTCATCACAACCGGTTTATTTCACCATTGGAGATCAGATCACACAAAACATGAGTTAAATGACTCATTTTAAGGATTTAAGTAGGGGATTTAAAAGCGGTTGTTGTTGGTTTTTTTTTTCACTAGACGGTTGTTTTTACTACCGTACCTGTCTTTGGAGATGATATACCTATAGCCTACTTGACCTCTGATTTGATGAAATAAAATTCGACAAAAATGAAGAATGACACTCCTCGATGATGACTACAGCTTTAATAACACAGATGAAAGAGCCATGGGGCGATAATAAGCCCTACCGGTAAAAATATTCTAAAAGCAAACTGATTAATGCATCAGTAATAGGCTACTAATATTAGTTATAATAATAATATAGGCTATTGGTAATAACGATAGTGATAGTATTAAAGATAGTAGTAGATATTTAAAATAATCAGACTAGGCTACTTACAGGGCAAAGGGCGCGTTATCACTGCTCAGCTGTTCGTTTATTAAATAAACAATGCAGTCGCGCAGTAACCACGCGCCGCTTATCAGATACAATCACAGATTCTATGGATAGAATAACCCTTCAAAAAAGTGCGACTTATAGTCCGGTGCGACGTATATATGTTTTTTTCATCTTCATAATGCATTTTTTGGCTGATGCGACTTAAACTCCGGAGCGACGTATAGTCCGGAAAATACGGTAAATATCATGATTCACCATTTCATTTACAGCTTGGTTACAATCAGGGTGTGTTACATAGAAATACAGCTAGGTCCATAAATATTTGGACAGAGGCAACATTTTTCTAATTTTGGTTCTGTACATTACCATAATGAATTGTGAACAAAACAATTCAGATGCAGTTGAAGTTCAGATTTTCAGCTTTAATTCAGTGGGTTAAACAAAATGATTGCATAAAAATGTGAGGAACTAAAGCATTTTTTAAAACACAATCCCTTCATTTCAGGGGCTCAAAAGTAATTGGACAAATTAAATAATTGTAAATAAAGTGCTCATTTCTAATACTTGGTTGAAAACCCTTTGTTGGCAATGACTGCCTGAAGTCTTGAACTCATGGACATCATCAGACGCTGTGTTTCCTCCTTTTTAATGCTCTGCCAGGCCTTTACTGCAGTGGTTTTCAGTTGATGTTTGTTTGTGGGCCTTTCTGTCTGAAGTTTAGTCTTTAACAAGTGAAATGCATGCTCAATTGGGTTGAGATCAGGTGACTGACTTGGTCATTCAAGAATATTCCACTTCTTTGCTTTAATAAACTCCTGGGTTGCTTTGGCTTTATGTTTTGGGTCATTGTCCATCTGTATTATGAAACGCCGACCAATCAGTTTGGCTGGATTTGAGCACACAGTATGTCTCTGAATACCTCAGAATTCATCCGGCTGCTTCTGTCCTGTGTCACATCATCAATAAACACTAGTGACCCAGTGCCACTGGCAGCCATGCATGCCCAAGCCATCACACTGCCTCTGCCATGTTTTACAGATGATGTGGTATGCTTTGGATCATGAGCTGTACTATGCCTTCGCCATACTTTTTTCTTTCCATCATTCTGGTAGAGGTTGATCTTGGTTTCATCTGTCCAAAGAATGTTCTTCCAGAACTGTGCTGGCTTTTTTAGATGTTTTTTAGCAAAGTCCAATCTAGCCTTTTTATTCTTGAGGTTTATGAGTGGCTGGGTTTTTTTCCTGTTTTCGCAGCTTAAGGATGGCTTGTTTCACCTGCATGGAGAGCTCCTTTGACCGCATGTTTTCTTCACAGCAAAATCTTCCAAATGCAAGCACCACACCTCAAATCAACTCCAGGCCTTTTATCTGCTTAATTGAGAATGACATAATGAAGGAATTTCCCACACCTGCCCATGAAATAGCCTTTGAGTCAATTGTCCAATTACTTTTGGTCCCTTTAAAAACAGGGTGGCACATGTTAAGGAGCTGAAACTCCTAAACCCTTTATCCAATTTTAATGTGGATACCCTCAAATGAAAGCTGAAAGTCTGGACTTTATGTCCATGTCCATTATGTAACTATAACTTGAATATTTTCAGTAAACAGGTAAAAAAAAAAATTGTCAGTGTCCAAATATATATGGACCTAACTGTACATTGTTATAAGACTTCATGTAAAGCGAGACTGCCTTTCAATTTCATAAAATCAGTAAAATTTAGTTCCCTCTGAAATTTGACCATTGTGATACATGTTTTTCTGTAATATCTCACAAAATATCAGGCCATTCTGTGGCTGGGAAGTTATTTAATTTGAGGGGACTCCCTAGCAAATGTACATTAAATCGCACGTCACACAGTCAATCAGACAGAGGAAGTCCGTGTGTGCATGTGCAGGTTTATCTTTAACTGTGCACTGACAGTTGCATCATTTTGTCACCAAATGAACAACTGATCACACTGAGATGCTCGCTGACCACCGATATTTATTAGTTTGGTCCTGCGTTTCATTTCCTTTGCAACAGAAGGTCTTTTCTTCTCACTCTCCGTTACTGTAGTCTGTCTTCCACGTTTCATTCGCACACTCATGTCCTCCATTTTTCTCTCCTGTTTCAAATTTGTATCCCACAATGCCTTGCGCATACAGGGAAAGCCCACCACGTGATGCATGACGTAGTATCTTGAATTGGGTCATGTTGAAGCAGGCAAAAATAGCAGAGAATTTAGGGCCACATGACCCTAAATTCATTAATTGTTCTATTAGGGAGGGGAAAAAAACTAATAAAATTGGAAGTCTGTGATTTGAATTCAGCAGCTTTCGGTCCACTAAACAAAAATAATTGGGTGTCAGGGAAAATTATTTTGATGACCAACACTTGAAAAATATGAAAGGCAGCCTACTTTTAATATTTCAAATAAATGGAATTCTAAATAGTGACTTATTATTTTCCAGATCCTGTCAGATACAATTTCTGAAGTCAAAAGCTACAGCTGAAAAGGATTTAGAAGTTTTACCAAATCTAGCATTCAGTATCACAGACACTACATGCACATGTATAAGCTCATTATGTATGTAAATATATAAAACCAGTGTTGATAATTTTTATTTTGTATTTTTAACACAAATACTTGTTCAGTCAGAAAAATGAATAGCAGCATGGTATGAATTTTGAATTTTAGCTAAAATGACAGCCAGTTATCACCCTGATTGTGTCATAGCCATCAAACAGTTGTTGTGTAGAACAGGGGTTTTCAAAGTGTGGGAGAGTCAGCCCCCCCTCAGAGAGCAAATAAACAACAGCACCCCCCCCCCCCACAATTTTTGTTGTTGCTATACTTAATGTTCCATTCGTATTTTAAAAAAATGGTTATTGTACACATTTTTATTTTTTTCTTTTACACATTTTAAATATCTGTGCTTTTTAAAACATCTTTTTTTTTTACACATTTTAAACATCTGTGCTTTTCTTTTTAAAACATCTTGTTTTACACATTTTAAACATCTCATAGCATCGTTAGCTAGCACCTCTTGGCAGACAACACACTGTGGCAGTGGAGCATCTTCAGATCCAGTCCATGAAAATCCAAACTTTAAATAATCGTGGTCATACTTCCTTCTTTTTTCAGTCCCCCCAGGATTCCGCGGGCCTTTTTTGTGATTGTTGTGGGCTAAAATGTCTGATGTTGCGGGGGGTTTTCCAAAAAATTGCGATGAAAGCTGCGGTGTTTTTTAGGTTTTTGTTGCGATTACATTGCGGGAGGAAGTGAAAGTTGCGAGAAACTGTTGCGATTTTCTCTTTTTGTGATTAAAACTGAGTGATATGTTAAACATTAAGTTATTACTGAAAAACTATTGATTAAAAAACAGACACTGAGAAATGGTCCTATAAACAACTTTACCAATATAAAAGATTACCAGGACTACAAAAATGCAGAAAAATAGGCTTTACTTATCCAAATGCACCTGTTGGTTCAAAAGTTAAAGTGCAGAGAACCTCACAGCACAACATGAAGTTACCTTAAAATATAATATAAATGCCTCAGCTTTCATGTAAGAAAAAAAAAACTATTAATACTAGTACTGTGTGCAGACAGTCTCTCCTGAAGACTTAATTAAACAATAATTATAAACTAATAAAATAAATGGCTCAGGCTTCATAGAAGAAAAAAACAATTTGAACAGAATCTCACAGTATGATGCTGAAGCTGCCTAAACAATGGAAAATAAAATACCATTTTGGCAAAAATGTTGGCAGCCATTAATTTCTTGTATTAAGTAAAAAAATAATGCAAAGTGCACACAGTCCTTCACTGTAAACATAACACACTTTCAGTAACAGAATTTAAGCCTACATAAACATTGTCTCATACATGCAGTGTTGCCAGATACTGCTGACGTTTTCCAGTCCAAAATATGTTCAAAATCCACCAAAATGCACTTAAAACCGCCCAATCTGGCAACACCGCGCGCATGCTGCTTCTCTTGAACGTATACACGGAAGTAAGGCAGAAGGTAGTTTGTCGACGTCACCTCAAGACGACGCCAACGATTGGTCAAATTTGCGGGAGGGTTGCGGTGATTGGATATAACTGCAACACCACCCTGAATTCGCGGGGATTGGTTGAATCGCAACATCGCGAAATCCTGGAGGGTCTGGTTTTTTGCTTGGCCCAGACTCTGTCTCCTCACTCACTGTAGCTTTAGGTACTAAAAATCGATCCATTTTGTGATCTGGCAAAGGCTAGCTGAAGTTTGCTATATGTCCGCAATAGTAACTTATTCTGGCTTATGTTTCCTCACGTTGTGCCCCCCCCCCGAAGAACTCTGGCGCCGCCCAGGGGAGGCGCGCCTCACACTTTGAAAAGCCCTGGTGTAGAAGAATGAGCCAAAATCCCACCTGAACACTGTGAGAGATTAGGGTTTTTTTTTTTCCATACAGGAAGTATCTTGAAGCTTTCATTCCAAACAAAGCCTTCTCCACCAAGGATTAAATAAAATTTTGATTAACATGTTCAATACTTTTTTTCCTGTGACATTTCATTTTATTGCACACCTTTTTTATGGATTGGAATTACACAGGTTTTTTTTTTTTCTGGGTAGTATTATTGCATTAATATCAATGCCTGCTCAACATTTCATGGTAACAGCTGCACTGGAAATAAGTTTAATAGAAAGATAGTTGATGTGTACTTATTTCCCTGCACTGTATTTATTTACAGTCTGGTACATTTTGTTTACAACATTAAACCTGTTTGTACCAAATTTTTTACTTTATTCTTCTACAGACAAAAACTGTTTTGCATCGTTTATGATTCAGAAATGTAAAAAAAATCATATTTTTTCCTTCATTCAGATTGTGTGCAAAACAATAAGAATCAAATTGACTAGTGAATTGTGAAGCTAGTCTCATGAATCAAACTGAATCATGAACAGAGAGCATTACTACACAGCACATTTAGTTAACTGTTTTAGTTTCTTCTGAAGAACTATGGATTTTGGCTGTTGCTAATTCTTTATATTCTTTGAATTTACTCAAAACAAAACTTAAATGTTGAATTTATATAAAATATAGGTGCTTATTCCTCAGGTAATTAGCCTGAGCCTATAAACTGAAGTCTTTCAAAATGACAGCAAAACAAATGACATGGTCACACTTCAGACGTCTTAAATGGTTACTCAAGTTGTCCTTTTACAGCCTATTTCATCGGTCAATATTTGACATTATTTTACACATTGGAATAGAGAGAACACTGACAATTTCATGAGGCACACTAAGCACGAGAACAAAAAGAGTAATGAAAAAAATCTTTGCTGTTAACATACAGTACTACCTCCTGTTCAACAGAGTTTAGCTTAATGGTATGCTTAAACACTATTTTCTAGCATGAGGGTATAATCGAATAACAAATACAAAAGGCATTTCTATAAGTCACTCTGGATAATGTCGTCTGCTAAATGCTGTGAATGTAAATGGGAGCTGGGGATAAAGGTTTTCTAGTCACTAATTTATTATACAATCCCCTATTATCTGAAATTGCTTTTCACAAAGCTTCCTTGGCAAGGCATACATATTCCTAGAGCCAGATTTGCTTGATGAGGTACATCAGTCATATTACGTCATACTAATGTGATACCAAGGAATACTGATGGTTAGCAACAAATTGCTGCTCCTGCTGAAACAACTTATTGATAAAAGAACGAATCAAAATAGGCAAAACAATGTTAAATGCATCTTACCCCAAGCAAGCACACTTTCAACTCTCTGAGTGACATTTTGATCCTTCAAAAAAAGAAAACGTTCCTAAACATCCTAGATTGTTTCATAAAAGTTATCACCATCTGCTACTATGTTTTGACGTAAGCTATAGCTATCTGTCCAGCAGATTACCCCTGCGTCTCGTCTACAACAAATATGACAATATATAACTGGTATGGAGATATGTCCAGATACCCAAAAACGTTTTATCAACTACACGAAAAGTAAACTGACGAATGTTTACGCTAAAATCTTAAACAGTTTCGTTATTAACTCGTCATACAGACACATAGCAATACAGTAACCACCATCTTGAAAGGCCTGGCGTGTCACGAGAGACTCATACCCGAAAATCTATTCGCGAGTGAAGCGCAGCCTGAGTGGCGCGCATGCGCGGCCTAAGGAACCCTGAACGAATCACTCACTCAGATAACTCGCTACTCCCGAATCAAACTAATGCTCCGTTTACACGTAGCCGGATATCTATGAAGACACATATTTATTTATGCGGTTGCACCTCTCATTTACACGTAAACGGAGGTTTCAGTCACTGAAAACTGATATCTTTGAAAACTCCGTTTTCTTGCCTGCGTGTAAATAGTGGAAAACGGAGTTTTAGGTTTTCCCGACGTCACGATATGCGTCACAGAACAATATTTGCGTCAAGCGCTCAATATTTTGGTTTGATGGTTTCATGGATGCAACACGGGTGGTCGTCCTTTTTACATATTTGCAAACACTTTTGGTTTGTTTCCATTTGCAAATAGGACAACTCAGGCCCGGCGCCAGGAACAGTTTACTAAGGGGGCAATTAGAAATCGCAAGGGGGCAAATATTTTTCATATAGTGTGTAGTAGTGATGGCGGTCTGACAACGTGTTTCAAGCAATTAACTGCGCCAACCACAAAACCACGGCCCCGAAGGTTGCTTATGGGAAAATCATGTGGCATATTACCAGGGCAGTTGCGCTTTATCAACTCCCGTGCCCACCTGTTAACCCTCCCCTCCATTTTTCTCACAGACACGTGGTACAACCGGAAAGATGCCAAACATAAAACAACACACACAAACCTATAGGCAAGTCCTTTACATTTAAAATACATACAAATAGCTCCGCGGCATGAAAACAAAACATCAATGCAAGTCTACGGTACTTGGCTCGGCGGCCAAAATCTCATCTCATCTCATTATCTCTAGCCGCTTTATCCTTCTACAGGGTCGCAGGCAAGCTGGAGCCTATCCCAGCTGACTACGGGCGAAAGGCGGGGTACACCCTGGACAAGTCGCCAGGTCATCACAGGGCTGACACATAGACACAGACAACCATTCACACTCACATTCACACCTACGGTCAATTTAGAGTCACCAGTTAACCTAACCTGCATGTCTTTGGACTGTGGGGGAAACCGGAGCACCCGGAGGAAACCCACGCGGACACGGGGAGAACATGCAAACTCCACACAGAAAGGCCCTCGCCGGCCCCAGGGCTCGAACCCAGGACCTTCTTGCTGTGAGGCGACAGCGCTAACCACTACACCACCGTGCCGCCGCGGCCAAAATCATAATTTAAAAAAATCAACAGACCCCGCGGCTGCACCAGTAATAGCCTTTCTGACTCGCACCGAGTCAACGCTAACCACTTAATCCGCGATCCCAGTTTAGGCGTGTAGGGGACAAAACACTCTGAAGTGATGAATTTTCACCCCCGCTGCATGGGGGGTGACGTCAACGACACATATTCTTACGCTATTTGCGCACAAAGCGGACCATATATGAACGTATACACCAACATAAACGGAGATAAACTTAGCCTATAGAAAGAAAATGGATTCACAATATTGTGATTGAATTCGTTTAATTTGGAGGGGGAAAGACTACTCCCGTAAACTGACTGCATATTACAGGATTGTGCACTTGTAAGTGTACATGTAAAACCCCCGCTCGCATGACCCCTCCCCTTGTCCTTATCACAGGTCTGTGTGTGCGCGGCTGTGTCAGCATTTCACACATACACCCGCAATAACTAGTAGTCCCCAGTAGTTAGGATTGATACATATGTCTAAAACAGGGTTAATATTAAATTCAGGCTTTTTGAAATAATCCTACCTTAATACAGTTGAATTCTACTATTGCAACGTAAGAATCATAACAACCAATCAGATTTGTTCTACCATGCCAGTTTTAGTAGTGATTTATGTGAAATGTATTTTGTGCAATGCGCAACCACTTAATATTTCATATTTGAAAATGCAAATTATTAATACGTCTATAATACATTATATTTTCATAAGAAAACAATTAAGTGATCTGAGTCTCCGTTGAGGGGGCGGGGCTGTAGCCACGAGGGGGCGACGCCCCCTTTCGCCCCCCCATGGCGCCGGGCCTGGGACAACTGCTTTATGAGGAGCAGAGGAGAAGGACTGCGAGGAGGGTCACAGTTTTTCAGGCACTTTTCCTCCCACCAAGACAAAGGCTTGCTGCTTACCAATGCCGCCGCCGTCATGTCATTTGTATTTTCATGATTCTGATAAGCTAATATGGCTTTATACTTCTCCTTATACTGCCACCTATATGTTTGGCATGCTCATAATAGCGCTTAGCCGCGTATCTAAGCGGGTCCGTGTAAATGCAGATGGAGAACGGTCTGGTGTAATCGTGGATATTTTTGAAAACGGAGAGGCGGGGTTATCCGTTTCTATACATACCCGGGTACGTGTAAACTAAGCATAAGTTAGGTTTACCAGACATCTCCGTTTTCGGTAGCTTGTCCCCGAAAAAGTCCCCGTTTTTAACCATGACCGACATACCAGGGGTGAAAAAAGACCGAGAAAAAAAAAACAGAATGAAACATCTGCCAGATTTCAGGAGACGCCTCGTGTATTGTTTTGTGGATCACTTGAAGATGGGCTCAGGCCAAAAGCAGAGATGATCTAGAACACTGGTGCGGATCCAAAATAGTTTAATATGCCAGCCGTTTTTTATTTAATTAATAAGGTTTAAAAACAAATAAACAAAATAAATAGAGCGGCAGCTACAATTATTGACACCTTAATGATCTTTTGGCCATTGCAAAAGTACAAAATACTTTCAATACGTAAATTGTGCATGAATAATTACTCAGACTTCCACTGGGAAAAAGAAATGAGTTGATTCCCGATTACTTAGCGTATCAGATCACGTGACACTGTTCCACAATTATCAACACCTTTGTCCACAGTTATCGACACTGTTCCACAATTATCGATATCCAGATGATTATTTATTTTTGAAAAAAATCAGGATGTGGTATTAAGTTTAAAAAACAGTTTTATTTAAAATTTGTTTTACACAGACTTATATTTAGTACAAAATATATTTTATATAAATATGCCGGTGCTTACGTAAATGAACAAGTAATTCTAATGTTTGTAAACAAATTAACTGATAATGTTTAACCTGTGTCAGAAAATCTTTTTGTTCCACTTTCTACCCATTTTCTAAGTATTTTCGTAGATCACATTTTCTTAATCCTTCATTGCTGTTTGAATTAATTTCTAAGTTTCATAGTTTACCAATAAATGTCGACAGGCAATTGACATTGTAACCACTTGAAAATCAAAGTCAAATGTCACATGTCATTCCTAGAACCAAAGTATAAAATGTCTACTGATATTGTAATATGTGGTAGATATTTAAAACAAACTGAAAAAAAAAATTTGAATGGAATTGAAAAATCTGAATATTCCAAGCATGTAATATTTTATATGCTAGGAATTTAATTCTGGTTTAATTCTATTTATTGCAGTAGGATTCCAAATACTCATAGCATTCCATTATGTTATGAATCAGAAAAAAATATTATAAATCACAGCACTTTTATTGTTTTAAAGTATTTCATCTACTTCAACAATCTTACACAAAGATTGATACATAACGGTTGTAAATGTCACTTAATTCCACAGGGTGTCGATAATGGTGGACACCGGGTGAACGTGATCACTATTATCGACACCTCACGTTACTTCTCAAACATGCGTTTAGATACAAAATGGTGACTGTCAAATGAAAGAGTACAGTGATGCTTGAAAGTTTGTGAACCCTTTAGAATTTTCTATATTTCTGCATAAATATGACCTAAAACATCATCAGATTTTCACACAAGTCCTAAAAGTAGATAAAGAGAACCCAATTAAACAAATGAGACAAAAATATTATACTTGGTCATTTATTTATTGAGGAAAATGATCCAATATCACATATCTGTGAGTGGCAAAAGTATGTGAACCTTTGCTTTCAGTATCTGGTGTGACCCCCTTGTGCAGCAATAACTGCAGCTAAACATTTCTGGTAACTGTTGATCAGTCCTGCACACTGGCTTGGAGGAATTTTAGCCCATTCCTCTGTACAGAACAGCTTCAACTCTGGGATGTTGGTGGGTTTCCTCACATAAACTGCTCGCTTCAGGTCCTTCCGCAACATTTCGATTGGATTAAGGTCAGGACTTTGACTTGGCCATTCCAAAACATTAACTTTATTCTTCTTTGACAATTCTTTGGTCATTGTCTTGCTGCATGACCCACCTTCTCTTGAGATTCAGTTCATAGACACATGTCCTGACATTTTTCTTTAGAATTCGCTGGTATAATTCAGAATTCATTGTTCCATCAATGATGGCAAGCCGTCCTGACCCAGATGCAGCAAAACAGGCCCAAACCATGATACTACCACTACCATGTTTCACAGATGGAATAAGGTTCTTATGCTGCAATGCAGTATTTGCCTTTCTCCAAACATAACACTTCTCATTCAAACCAAAAAGTTCTATTTTTGTCTCATCTGTCCACAAAACATTTTCCCAATAGCCTTCTGGCTTGTCCACATGATCTTTAGCAAACTGCAGACGAGCAGCAATGTTCTTTTTGGAGAGCAGTGGCTTTCTCCTTGCAACCCTACCATGCACATCATTGTTGTTCAGTGTTCTCCTGATGGTGGACTCATGAACATGAACATTAGCCAGTGTGAGAGAGGCCTTCAGTTGCTTAGAAGTTACCCTGGGGTCCTTTGTGACCTCGCCGACTATTACACGCCTTGCTCTTGGAGTGATCTTTGTTGGTCGACCACTCCTAGGGAGGGTAACAATGGTCTTGAATTTCCTCCATTTGTATACAATCTGTCTGACTGTGGATTGGTGGAGTCCAAACTCTTTATAGATGGTTTTGTAAAATTTTCCGTCCTGATGAGCATCAACAATGCTTTTTCTGAGGTCCTCAGAAATCTCCTTTGTTCGTGCCATGATACACTTCCACAAACGTGTTGTTGTTATGGGAGGTGAGATGTGGTGAGTAGGATCCAAGAGCAGAACACAGACCAGTAAATCCAATAATAAAAAAGATTTAATAGGAGTAAAAATAAGTCTGGGGTGGAGCATGACAATTGTGAAGATCAGACTTTGATAGATCCCTGTTCTTTAAATAAAACAGGGTGCCCACTCACACCTGATTGTCATCCCATTGATTGAAAACACCTGACTCTAATTTCACCTTCAAATTAACTGCTAATCCTAGAGGTTCACATACTTTTGCCACTCACAGATATGTAATATTGGATCATTTTCCTCAATAAGTAAATGACCAAGTAAAATATTTTTGTCTCATTTGTTTAACTGGGTTCTCTTTATCTACAACCCCGATTTCAAAAAAGTTGGGACAAAGTACAAATTGTAAATAAAAACAGAATGCAATAATTTACAAATCTCAAAAACTGATATTGTATTCACAATAGAACATAGACAACATATCAAATGTCAAAAGTGAGACATTTTGAAATTTCATGCCAAATATTGGCTCATTTGAAATTTCATGACAGCAACACATCTCAAAAAAGTTGGGATGGGGCAATAAGAGGCTGGAAAAGTTAAAGGTACAAAAAAGGAATAGGTGGAGGACCAAATTGCAACTCATTAGGTCAATTGGCAATAGGTCATTAACATGACTGGGTATAAAAAGAGCATCTTGGAGTGGCAGCGGCTCTCAGAAGTAAAGATGGGAAGAGGTTCACCAATCCCCCTAATTCTGCGCTGACAAATACTGGAGCAATATCAGAAAGGAGTTTGACAGTGTAAAATTGCAAAGAGTTTGAACATATCATCATCTACAGTGCATAATATCATCAAAAGATTCAGAAAATCTGGAAGAATCTCTGTGCGTAAGTCAGACCCTCCAGGATTTCGCGATGTTGCAATTTGCAACTTCAACACAAATTCAACCAATCCCTGCGAATTCAGGGCAGTGTTGCAATTATATCCAATCACCGCAACTTTCCCGCAAATTTGACCAATCGTTGGCATCGTCTTGAGGTGACGTCGACAAACTACCTTCCACCTTACTTCCAGTGTTGCCAGATTGGGCAGTTCCCGCACATTTGGGCGGTTTCAAGTACATTTTGGTGGGTTTTGAACATATTTTGGGCTGGAAAACGTCAGCAGTATCTGGCAACGCTGCTTACTTCCGTGTATACGTTCAAGAGAAGCAGCATGTGCAAGTCAGTGTTTATGTAGGCTTAAATTCTGTTACTGAAAGTGTGTTATGTTTACAGTGAAGGACTGTGTGCACTTTACATTATTATTTTACTTAATACAAGAAATTAATGGATGCCAACATTTTTGCCAAAATGGTATTTTATTTTCCATTGTTTAGGCAGCTTCAGCATCATACTGTGAGATTCTGTTCAATTTTTTTTTCTTCTCTGAAGCCTGAGCCATTTATTTTATTAGTTTATAATTATTGTTTAATTTAGTCTTCAGGAGAGACTGCCTGCACACAGTACTAGTATTAATAGTTTTTTTTTCTTACATGAAAGCTGAGGCATTTATATTATATTTTAAGGTAACTTCATGTTGTGCTGTGAGGTTCTATGCACTTTAACTTTTGAACCAACAGGTGCTTTTGGATAAGTAAAGCCTATTTTTCTGCATTTTTGTAGTCCTGGTAATCTTTTATATTGGTAAAGTTGTTTATAGGACCATTTCTCAGTGTCTTTGTTTTTTTAATCAATAGTTTTTCAGTAATAACTTATCACTCAATTTTAAATCACAAAAAGAGAAAATCACAACAATTTCTCGCAACTTTCACTTCCTCCCGCAATGTAATCGCAACAAAAACCTAAAAAACACCGCATCTTTCATCGCAATTTTTTGGAAAACCCCCCGCAACATCAGACATTTTAGCCCGCAACAATCACAAAAACAGCCCGCAAAATCCTGGGGGGACTGAAAGAGGAGGACCCACCCCTATTGCTGCTGTGCCAATCACGAGGTCGCATGTTACAGGCTGGCTCTGTCAGGTTCCCCGTGACTATTCAGTCCCCAGCTGACTAAGATCCCAGACACAAGACGCATGCTGCAATATTATTGAAAAGAAGATATCTTTGTAAAAAAAATTAGATCAAATAAAATATACAGATAATTATCTGAAGTTTGGATTTACCTAAAAGGAGACAGATGGTCAACAGACACTGATGAGGAAATCAGCCAAAGTTGGTGAGCTAGCTTTGAAATGCTCTTATCAAGTTGCTCTTCGGATTGCCCAGAAGAAACAGCCATACACAACTGGAGAGGATTTAATATTGCCTTCAGCACCTGACGTGTAAAACAATGTATGGGAATGATATTGACATTAATAAACTGAAAACTATTCCAGTGTTGGACACAACCATTGCTCGTCGCATTGACGAGATGGCATCTGATGTGAGGGTGCAACTGATAGAGAAGCTGAGGTTGGCAGATGCATTTGCATTACAATTGGATGAATCAACAGACGTGTCAAAGGACGCACAGCTTCTGGCGTTTGTGCGCTTTGTCGATCAAAAGGAAATGCAGGAGGAATTTTTGTTTTGTAAGCGGCTTCCTGAACACAGAACTAGTTCTGAAATCTTCAAAGTAATTGATTTTTTTTTTCAGAGAAAATGACATTCCATGGGCAAAATGTATTGCGCTGTGCACCGACGGTGCAAGAGCCATGGCTGGTTTAAAAAGCGGACTAATCACACTTGTAAGGGATGTGGTTCTGCAAGTGATTTGGACGCACTGCATGCTACACAGGGAGTCACTTGTTGCCAAAGACATGAGTGCAGAATTGTCAGATGTCATGGACTGGATCGTGAAAATTGTCACCCTGTACCTTGCACATGTTTAAAATAAAAATGTGAATACATGAACCTGTGTATTATTTGAATAGCTTAGAATTGAATGCACAATAACAGGGTAGCTATGTTTATACATGGCACTAGGCCCACTTTGATATAAAACACAGTTTTATACAATATATATAGTAGGGGTCCCTGCTCCATCTCTCCATCAGTTTGGGGGTCATTGGCCTGAAAAACGTTGAAGACCCCTGTTTTAAGCAATGGTCATAGGAGGACTGAACAGGGACAATCCACTAATGAGGAGGATGTTGAAACGAAAAGAGCTCAAACACTGGGAGAGGGTGCAGTGCCCCCTGCTGAGGTTAACTCCCCTGATCAGAGTAGCCCTACTCCTGCAGAGTCAGTAGGGGAAGAGAACATTCAAGACAAGAATATGTGCATTGACAACTCACAAAATAGTTACGTATCAGTAGATGATATTGATCAGTCTGTTGATAACGATGTTGGAGATGAAAGTTCTCAAATAGAGACAGAGGATGTGTTTAAAGTGCCTCAAAAAAGAGGAGACGAAATAAACCCCATGCTCCAGCTAAAAGGAAAGATATGAAGGGTCTGATTAAAGGTAATCCGGTTGACACTGAAAGCGAAAGTGAATCTGGATGTAATGTTACCTGTAGTCTGCATAGGAGCGGTTTCTCTGCTCAATCTCATAGCGCGAATGACAAAAAATCCCTGGCACAAACTAAGCGCACCAAAAATATGCAAATTGATGATTATTTCCCCAATGTTGAACAGTTTATGACTAAGACAAGGTTGTTTATGGCTGAAAAGCGTTTTACTGAGCGGGAGGGTTTCCGTTATATTAAAGTATAAACGTTTAGATCTCATTCTCCTGTAGGAGACGCACAGCGATGCGGGGAATGCGGTCGATTGGGCGGTTGAGTGGGATGGGCTTTCCCTGTTAAGCCATAATACAACGGTTAGTGGGGGTGTTGCAGTTTTATTTGCAAAGGGTTTTATTCCAATATCCTACAAGGTGGTGGAAGTGGTAAAAGGAAAATTGTTAAAAGTAAGAGCTCATTTTGAAGATCATGTTTTTGTTTTTTTGTGTGTAAAGCAGCAGAAAGTGTATCTTTTTAAAGATATTTTATGCACCACTGTATCTGGGTGCAACAGTGAAAAGTATTTATTTGTTGGGGGAATTTTAATTGCACAGAACAAGATTTAGATAGAAACCACACTGAGCCGCATATGCTTTCCTGAAGAAAACTTATTCAATGTATTCAGACACATGATCTAAGGGATGTGTGGAGGAATTTTCACAGGGAGCAAAGGCTTGGGCTTTTCACTTGGGCTCATGCTCAATTATATGCTCTCATTGGCAAGGTTCTACAGTTTTAAACACCATCTTAATATTTTTAAGGATTGTGTGATTACTCCTGTGATCTTTTCAGATCATGGGTTAGTGTCATGAGTGGTAACTTTGAATTTTGTGAAGCCAAAAAGTGCATACTGGCACTTCAAAACTGCTCAAATGCATGATAAACATTTTAGAGATGTTTTTAAAACCTTTTGGGATGATTTTAGTGCAAATAAGGTGTCTTTTAGTTCTTTGCAACAATGGTGGAATTTTGGCAAAATACAAATTAAGTAGTTGTGTAAACAGTATACTCGAAACATCACAAGGGACAGAACCCAGTCTATTGAGATGTTGGAAGGGGAGTTATTAGAAATTCAGAATTTGGCTTATTCTACTGGGAGTGATGATAACATTGAAAAGCTGAATAAGGAGGACACTTTAGCTGTGTTGCTAGGAATTAAAGCACAGGGCGCGTTGATCCATTCACGGTTTTGGAGTGTGGACCAGATGGGTGCACCTTCAAAGTTCTTTTTTAGCCTGGAGATGAAAAATGGCCAGAAGTTGTTCAGTCATTCACTGCGTTCTGAGTCTGGAGTTCTATTGTCTGGGGATCATGAAATTTACAATAAAGCCATTCAGTTTTCTCAAGATCTGTACAGGAGCGAATTAGGTGATGAATGAGCAGACACTGTTTTTGGATGGTTTGCCTCAGGTTTTGGTGGAGTCCTTAGCCAAGCTTGATGCTGCCCTGACTCTGGAGGAATTGGAGAGGGCCCTTCAAGGTATGGAGTGTGGCAAGGCTCCTGGCTTGGATGGTATTCCAGTGGACTTTTATAAGTCTTTCTGGTCAGAGGTAGGGGAGGACTTGCTTGCTGTACTCAATGCTAGTTTAGCCAGAGGGCACCTGCCAATGAGTTGTCGCAGGGCAGTCCTCACACTCCTCCCTAAAAAAGGTGACCTTACCGACATCAAGTGCTGGAGACCTGTATTGCTCCTGTGCAGTGATTATAAATTGTTATCCAAGACCCTGACCAACAGGCTAAGTAAAGTAATGAACCAGGTCATTCATTTGGACCAAAATTACTGTGTTCCCAGTAGATCAATTTTTGACAATGTTTCTTTGATTCATGATGTTTTAGATGTTTTTAGACTTCTAGGGCTTGATGTGGGGTTGGTGTCTCTGGATCAGGAGAAAGCTTTTGATTAGGTAGAGCATAGGTACCTGTGGGATGTTTTGTATGTCTTTGGCTTCAGTAAAGGCTTCATTCAGGAGATCAGGGTCCTGTACAGTGATGAGGAGAGTATACTGCAAATTAATGGTGGTTTGTACTCCTTTCAAGATTGGTAGAGGTGTGAGGCAGGGCTGTTTTTTTTTTGTCTGGGATATTATATGTGATGGCAATAGAGCCTCTTTTACACAGATTAAGAATGAACTTAAGTGGTGTATAAGTGCCAGGCTGTACGTTACCTCTGCAGTTGTCAGCTTATGCTGATGACATAATTTTATTAATTAATGGGGAAAGGGATATAGAGGTAGTTTTAAGCACACTTAGGGAGTTTGGGGCTATATCTTTGGCCAAAGTAAATTGGTCCAAAAGCAAGGCTCTATTACTTGGTCAATGGAGGGAGGGAGTGCCAAGTCTTCCAGATGGACTGCTTTGGAAAAAAGATGGTTTCAAGTATTTGGGTGTTTTTCTAGGGAACAATACTGTCATGATGAAAAATTGGGAGTGAGCTGGAAAGGTCAAAGGGCAATTTGAAAGGTGGAAATGGCTGTTGCCAGAAATGTCACAGAGTGGGTGCATATTAATCATTAACAACTTGGTGGCGGCATCTTTTTGGCATCAACTAGCCTGTTTAGGTCCATTTTGGGGATTTTTTTTTTTTTTGGGGGGGGGACTTACATTGGGCTCCACAGCCTGTTTTATCCCTGCCTAAGGATGAAGGTGGGCATGGCCTCATACACCTGCATGGTAGGACTGCAGCTTTCAGACTGCAGTTTGTGAAGAGACTCTTGACTGGACCAGCAGCTGTTGCATGGAGGCTTGTGAGTTGTGCAATTTTGAGGACTTTTGGAGGTTTGGGGTTGGATAAGTCCCTTTTCTTAATGACTCCACAGGGAATGGATTTCTCTGGTTTGTCTCCTTTTTATCTGAGTCTTTTTAGAATTTGGGCCATGTTCAAAGTGCAAAGACAGGGGCCAGCAACTTCCCTACATTAGTTTCTGCAAGAGCCTGTGATTGGGGGTGCGTGCTTGGACATTTCCTCAGACAGTTTTCCTGCTGTTCAGAAGATACTTCTTGATTCAAAGACTGTGATTTTAAAAACATGTAGTTGATGTGGCTGAACCAAATTTTGGAAATGTGAAGGGGGTTGCTGATTCTCTGGGGTTAAAGGAACAGTCCACTGTACTTCCATAATGAAATATGCTCTTATCTCAATTGAGACGAGCTGCTCCGTACCTCTCCGAGCTTTGCATGACCTCCCAGTCAGTCAGACGCAGTCAGACGCGCTGTCACTCCTGTTAGCAATGTAGCTAGGCTCAGTATGGCCAATGGTATTTTTGGGGGCTGTAATTAGATGTGACCAAACTCTTCCACGTTTTTCCTGTTTACATAGGTTTATATGACCAGTGACATGAAACAAGTTCAGTTACACAAATTGAAACGTAGCGATTTTCTATGCTATGGAAAGTCCGCACTATAATGACAGGCATACTAACACCTTCAGCGCACTTCGACAGCGCATTGATATCTGAGCTCCGTATCAATGCGCTGCCAAAGCACGCAGAAGGTGTTAGTACGCCTGTCATTATAGTGCGGACTTTCCATAGCATAGAAAATCGCTACTTTTCAATTTGTGTAACTGAACTTGTTTCATGTCACTGGTCATATAAACCTATGTAAACAGGAAAAACGTGGAAGAGTTTGGTCGCATCTAATTACAGCCCCCAAAAATACCATTGGCCATACTGAGCCTAGCTACATTGCTAGCAGAAGTGACAGCGCGTCTGACTGCGTCTGACTGACTGGGAGGTCGCGTAAAGCTCGGACAGGTACGGAGCAGCTCATCTCAATTCAGATAAGAGCATATTTCATTATGGAAGTACAGTGGACTGTTCCTTTAAGGTCTCACCTCTCCAGGTGGCAAGTGGCATGCTATTTGCACCACAACTGAGACTAAACTACTTGAAGGTTACTGGACAGGGGTGTTGCATCCTGATGAACATGTTTTCCCTGGGATGGTACTCTCACCCAATTTGGATGGGAGTGCTGGTCCGTTTTTATCATCCAGGAGTCCAACTACAATGGTGCTGATTGTTGTTACTGGAAAATAATTGTATCTTTGTTGTGTGAAAGTTTTTAATAAAATAATGTTAGAGAATAAGGTTGACACACCCTGGCACAATGTCCTAAAATTGAGCCCTGATGTGAGACCTGAATGGAGAGCACTTTATAAACCACCTTTAGCTAAGAGAGTAGGTGCTTTGCGGTGGAGAATTCTTTATGGAGCTGTGGCTGCACTGCAAAAAATTGAAAACTGAATTTGAGGAGAAAATTCTTTAATACTAGTGAAATTATCTTGCTGCATGGACAGATAATCTTACTTGATAAGACATCTTAGAATAAGTTGGTTGCAATCTAGAACTAGGTTTAATAATCTCAGAATTGGTGTCTTGTATTCTTATAATAGGAAATCTAGATTGGTTAAACTATTTTCAAGATATTTTCACTTGCTAAGATATAATTTTTTTGCAGTGTGTCAATGCCTTTGTTTCAGTTTTAAACCCAGAGGTTGGACAGGAATGTCCTTTTTGTTGTCAAAGAGAGACTGTTTTCCAAGCCTTCTTGCACTGCATAAGATTGAGGCCTTTGTTCCTTATTCTACAGTATTTGTTCAGTCGTTTTGGTGAAGAATTCTCCACAGAGACTTTTATTTTGGGTTTTAGATATGTGAGACACAGGCAGAATGTATGTAAGCTCTTGAATGTTCTTTTGGGGCAAGCCAAGATGGCAATATATGTCAGTCAGAAAAACAAGATTAACCGTCAGCCTGGCAATGATATAGTTTTATTTCCGTCTCTAGTTAAGTTTAGAGTGTTGATTGATTTCCAGTTCTACAAACTAATGCAAGACATGGTGACCTTTCAATATGTATGGTATTGCAAACAAGCTCTTTGTATTGTCATTGACAATGAATTACAATTTGCACATTTTTTGTAAATGTTTGTATTCATTTTTTAATACTTCTGTGTTTTTAATGCATATTGATTGAGTGAAGCTTTTTGTCTGTTCTGTTGCACATTGTAATACAGTATCATTTTAAAATCAAAATCTTGCTCACACACACACACACACACACACACACACACACACACACACACACACACACACACACACACACACACACCTCCTGCTCCTCCATCTCTTTGTGTGTGTATATATCACATCCCTGCAACTGCATCAGTTCTCCCTGCAACTACATCAGTTTCAGGTCCACCTCCAGCAGCAGATCCAACACAGGCTGAGGAGACACACACTCTCACTGCAGAGGGGGTGTCCTACATACACACACAGACACACCTGAGGACAGGCATACAGACATTTATAGCATCAACAAAGCTGACTTTATGTTGGGACTGTTAATGTTATAGTCATGTTGTCTGTTGTTGCCCGGATGAGGATGGGTTCCCTTTTGAGTCTGGTTCCTCTTGAGGTTTCTTCCTCATGTCATCTGAGGGAGTTTTTCCTTGCCACCGTTATCACAGGCGTGCTCATTGGGGATAGATTAGGGATAAAATTAGCTCATATTTTAAGTCGTTCTAATTCTGTAAAGATGCTTTGCAATAATGTTTATTGTTAAAAGCGCTATACAAATAAACTTGACTTGACACACACAATAAAGGACTTTGTAAGGTGCTCTAAATACAGTAACTACACCAGACCAGAGACTTTAATTTCTATTTGTGTGTGTGTGAGAGAAAGAGAGCGCGCATGGCTTGTTCCTGACTCTGATTCTCGCATCATGATTTGGATTAGTTCACCGGTTTGCGATGCGGCCGCTCTCCCCTGCAATTGTGTCCATAAGTGTCTGCACACCCTGACAATACACCACTCAAATAATAAAAATTAACTGATAAATTGAGTTGTTGTTTACACTGTCCTTCAAAATAGAGCTACCTATTAGTAACATTCTCCCAATAAACTGTATCAATAATATTACCATCATTAACACCTTTTAATCATAAATCATATACTTACAGACATGAACCACATCAACTGTCGATCAACTGTCAATGCCACTTTCTTTATTCAAGTACTGGAAATATAATTGATTTCCATTAAACTTTTATCATATATCTGGGATCTAGTAATATTCATCTCATCTCATTATCTCTAGCTGCTTTATCCTGTTCTACAGGGTCGCAGGCAAGCTGGAGCCTATCCCAGCTGACTACGGGCGAAAGGCGGGGTACACCCTGGACAAGTCACCAGGTCATAACAGCACTGACACATAGACACAGACAACCATTCACACTCTCAGTCACACCTACGGTCAATTTAGAGTCACCAGTTAGCCTAACCTGCATGTCTTTGGACTGTGGGGAAAACTGGAGCACCCAGAGGAAACCCACGCGGACACGGGGAGAACATGCAAACTCCGCACAGAAAGGCCCTCGCCAGCCACGGGGCTCGAACCCAGACCTTCTTGCTGTGAGGCGGCAGCGCTAACCACTACACCACCATGCCGCCCCTCTAGTAATATTCGATTATAATAATGCACTGAAGAGTAAGTTCAAACAGTAATTTGAGTAAATTTTCTACAGTAAGTCAAAGTTTATTAGTTATACTACCTTGCAATCAGCTGTTTGATTCTTTACATTTTGAGTCTCTATTAGGGTTGACAACCATCCCATAAAATACAACATCATCCTGTAAATCAAAACTAAATGGCATGTTCTGTATTGAACTGATACGGGACGTGCTTTGTTCCATATTTTTGAGAGTCAATTCAGTGCAAATCTATGGGAGAGAAAGATTAGACTATTAAGTATGGTATTATGTGTTAAAAAAAGTGTTTCAGCTGTAGAAATATTTTGTGCATGCGTGAAAGTTTTGTGCACACAAATATTTGCACGTGTGTAAAATTTTTGGATGGACAAACAAATTTCCTACCTTTGTACGGTACACACTGAAGTTATAAACTTGTGACACTCAAGTTACAAGATCGCAACAGTCAAGTTGTGAGTATGAATCTTTCACAGTTTTTTAACATGCCAAAATGATGTACTTACTGACTAGTCAATCAGCATGCTGTCAACTAACCATCCAATCAGGAGGAAAAAGATTCTAGCGTGGTGCATTCTCGTCTTAACCTATGGTCACACTACAGGTTGCGATGCTTTGTGATAGGTTGTTGATGAAAATGAAGCATTTTGGTGATGCATGGCAATATACAAGTGAACTAAAAGTTATGGTCACACAGTAGGTGAACACTTGACTGTCACGCTTTCACGCGCTCGAGTGGCCACGCTCACTCACAGGACCCAGTTGTTATGGGAAACACCTGATTCTGATTTGAGTGTAATCAGCATGTGCATATAAGGACACTGTTTTCACAGAGGCTTTGCAAAGTATTATCATTATCACTATCAAGTTTGTTTCTAGCCATGTTTATGATGCTGGTTAAATACGGTACACAGCTTTGACACTGATTTCTGTTTTGGTTGCGTGTTTTGTTTTTGTAAATATCATGCCTGCTAATAAACACTCTCTCTTCCTGCACTTTGATCTGTCTACCTGACAGAATACTTGCAAAAGCTCTATGAAAACAGTATCCTTAGGCCCTGGTCACACTACAGCTCACAATGGGTTTGTGAATACTTGGTGATGAAAAAAATGGTAACATCACCAACTGTGCGATGCACGGTGAATGTTCTCTAAGCTTCACAAGTTGTTTTTTTTGGTGTGTCTCTGCCTCATGAGCAGCCAAAAACATCGCAAAAAACTTCAATGCATGCATTGAAATTTGGTGGTGATGTTTTCTTCAGCAAACTAAGTGGTAAATACTCATAGATGGGCTTGGGAATACTTCCTGAAGCTTGGGGAACCTTCATTGAGGCTATTGAGATGTATTTGTCTCGAATCCATGTCTCAGATGCTCGTGGAAGTGTAGGTATCATGCCGCCATCTTGTGTCTAAGAACTACAACTCCCAGCCAACTTCCGCGTTGACTACGTCACGCCTGGGCGGGATCACGTACATCATTCCTCAGGTTTCACATAAGAGACTTGGAAACGCCATTATTCTTTGTCTCTGGTGTCTGAACTCAGCGGAGGACAGACCATAGAGAGACGCTCACCATCGGACCGTCCGAAACCACAACTCTTTCCTGCAAGAGACACGTTTTAGAACGTTCTCCTCCTTCTATCCACCCTTGATCATGGTGGACTCCGGAAACGCGCGCGCTTTTAACTCAAGTGAGTTACAGTGGGGCAAAAAAGTATTTAGTCAGCCACCAATTGTGCAAGTTCTCCCACTTAAAAAGATGAGAGAGGCCTGTAATTTTCATCATAGGTACACTTCAACTATGAGAGACAGAATGGGGGGGAAGAATCCAGGAAATCACATTGTAGGATTTTTAATGAATTCATTGGTAAATTCCTCGGTAAAATAAGTATTTGGTCACCTACAAACAAGCAAGATTTCTGGCTCTCACAGACCTGTAACTTCTTCTTTAAGAGGCTCCTCTGTCCTCCACTCGTTACCTGTATTAATGGCACCTGTTTGAACTCGTTATCAGTATAAAAGACACCTGTCCACAACCTCAAACAGTCACACTCCAAACTCCACTATGGCCAAGACCAAAGAGCTGTCAAAGGACACCAGAAACAAAATTGTAGACCTGCACCAGGCTGGAAAGACTGAATCTGCAATAGGTAAGTAGCTTGTTGTGAAGAAATCAACTGTGGGAGCAATTATTAGAAAATGGAAGACATACAAGACCACTGATAATCTCCCTCGATCTGGGGCTCCATGCAAGATCTCACCCCATGGGGTCAAAATGATCACAAGAACGGTGAGCAAAAATCCCAGAACCACATGGGGGGACCTAGTGAATGACCTGCAGAGACCTGGGACCAAAGTAACAAAGGCTACCATCAGTAACATAGTACGCTGCCAGGGACTCAAATCCTGCAGTGCCCCCTGCTTAAGCCAGTACATGTCCAGGCCCATCTGAAATTTGCTAGAGAGCATTTGGATGATCCAGAAGAGAATTGGGAGAATGTCATATGGTCAGAAGAAACCAAAATATAACTTTTTTGGTAAAAACTCTACTTGTCGTGTTTGGAGGAGAAAGAATGCTGAGTTGAATCCAAAGAACACCATACCTACTGTGAAGCATGTGGGGTGGAAACATCATGCTTTGAAGCTGTTTTTCTGCAAAGGGACCAGGACGACTGATCCGTGTAAAGGAAAGAATGAATGGGGCCATGTATTGTGAGATTTTGAGTGAAAACCTCCTTCCATCAGCAAGGGCATTGAAGATGAAACATGGCTGGGTCTTTCAGCATGACAATGATCCTAAACACACCGCCCAGGCAATGAAGGAGTGGCTTCGTAAGAAGCATTTCAAGGTCCTGGAGTGGCCTAACCAGTCTCCAGAGCTCAACCCCATAGAAAATCTTTGGAGGGAGTTGAAAGTCCGTGTTGCCCAGCAACAGCCCCAAAACATCACTGCTCTAGAGGAGATCTGCATGGAGGAATGGGCCAAAATACCAGCAACAGTGTGTGAAAACCTTGTGAAGACTTACAGAAAATGTTTGACCTCTGTCATTGCCGACAAAGGGTATATGACAAAGTATTGAGATGAACTTTTGTTATTGACCAAATACTTATTTTCCACCATAATTTGCAAATAAATTCTTTAAAAATCAGACAATGTGATTTTCTGGATTTTTTTTCTCATTTTGTCTCTCATAGTTGAGGTATACCTATGATGAAAATTACAGGCCTCTCTCATCTTTTTAAGTGGGAGAACTTGCACAATTGGTGACTGACTAAATACTTTTTTGCCCCACTGTATAAACCAGTTCTTTCAGTTATTTTTCAGTACATACTAGACTGCGACCGAATAGGCAGTTTATTGGTGTTGGGAGTGGCTGGACCGTCCCTGTCTGATCAGAACTTTATTCTCACAAGCTACGAAGATCTTCAAAGAAAACTTCAGAGCAACCGCTCTCTCTCTCTCTCTCTCTCCCCCCACTGAAGCTTCTCCAAAGAACCTCTCCAGACTCCTATGAACATCTGATTCGTCAGAGATTCTCCGCTTTCTACAGAAAGGCGAGACTTTTGAATTAAGGCTGGCACTGGGCAAAATAATATTAGTCTAGACAGTCATTAATTCACTAAGTGTGAAGTTATATTCAGGAATAAGTGTGCACACTGTATTATTGTTGATTCTCTATTATTTGGTACTATTGATTTTAAAATTGGTTAATCCATAAGTTTGTGCATGTCTCTCTCTCTCTCTTATTCTTTTACTAATATCCTCAATCTCCTTAACACACATTTTGACCTTATTAAGATTTCAGGGGGTTTGATAATGTTATGAGTGTGGAATTTCTTTGTTACTGAGAAAACGCGTGCTCACTAAATCATGAGGATTCCCCTCCTCCAAGATTGCAGATAAGACACTCTGGCTCGTCCTGGCACGGGCACACATGCACACACACATACCAAGATTGCAGATAACAAATTCCTGTGCCTCACATAGCTCACAAGCTAAAACTGCTTATACCCCCCCACACACACACACACACTGTTTACAGAAGATTTCAATTCTGCTGCTATTAAATTGTTCAATTTTTCCTTTTCTTTTTATTAAAATTTTTATTATCTTTTTATAATAAACTCCATTATTATTGAAATTGTGTGGTGTCTATCTGCTGTTCTAAATACTTTTGAAGTCGCCCACATCGCAAAAGAACTCTTAAGGTGTATGAATAATTAGATTCAGTTTGGTAAGTGATAAATTTGAATTATCAAATTTTGAACGATTCTTCAATTGATTCTTTAAACGATTCACTAAATGATTCACTTGATTCACTAAATGATTCACTTGATTCACTGAATGATTCACTGAGTGATTCACCGAATGACTCACTGGATGATTCATTTGAATGATTCACTTCAACCAATTCAATGAGACTTATTCTATGGTATGATTCAATTCAAATGAGTCAAATTAAACGATTCAATAGGATTGATTCATTTTAACTATTAACCTTCAAATTTAATGAGACTGATTTCATGTAATTATTAAAGATTGATCACTTATCCAGTCCTAAATGCACAAAATCATTAATTACACCTACATAAGTGGCGCCCCGTGTGAGGCGATTTGTTTGTCGACTTCTTGAGTATTGTTACAGCAGATCCCTTACCAGTGGATTCAGCACTGCTAAAGTATATCCCCAGGTGTGTTAAAGCAGGAGTGTGATAACCATATCACAAATTCTAACAACCTATTGATAACTTAGGATAAGAGAACATCTCCAAACAAATAAACCTTGTTAATTGATTAATTACATAGTTAATGTTAATTAATAATAATTAATTGATAATTGACTCATTGATTGGTTAATTACCCAATACCCAATCTAAGTAAAATGGCATCCCCTCGTGTCTCAGAGACTGAAGACAACAAGCAAGACGTGTCCCTTTTTGAGGTCATCGCAGACCTCATTCACTGCTCTGACTCCGATAGGGCAACCATTAGGGGCATGAGTAGGCATGATTGCCAAGCTGGCATAATCAACTCAATAACACAAATGAGAGATCCAAAGAGAACAACAATCAGTGTCCAAGATGCACTAGGTAAACTATTCCTGTTACACTTCCAGGATACTGATCAACAGATCAGATCCCTGCTCGGAGAGTTTGACAGGCTGACCATCAGCAACGCCGAGCTGACAGCCGAGGTCAATGATTTATCTAGGGAGCATAGCCTCTTGAAGGACTCCCTCGATGAGTGCGCCGAAAGGCTAGAGAAAGCCGAGAAAGGCGCCGGAAGGGCTGCCAAGGAGCAGAACCCCAAAGAAGGGCGCGAGGGGCATGAGAGACCCCCAACCATGCGTCAAAGTTTAGAGCGGGAAGAGGCATCCGAACTGGACACCGAGGATTACCTGGTCGAGCACCAGGCGCCCCGCCAACCTCCATCAACTCGCTACACGACTCCGTCATTGTCTAGCCAGGGTGGAGTTGCCCTGCGCTCATCCCAAGCCCAGGCCCGTAGCACACCTAGGTCAGTGCGCTACAGCTTCCCTGATCCACCTTCGGGTGAATCAGACTACGACTCTCATGCGGAACGGGAGCAATTCCAGAGTAGCTCAGATAGTGAGCACTCAGGAAAGTGAAGGGGGTCACGTAAAGACATGCACCAAGCCCTCCGCATACGGCAAATTGACCTACTTGCCAAAGATATCGAGCGATTCAATCCCGATAATAAAAGAACCAACGTAAATGATTATTTACGAGAGATTGACCGATGCCTGATGGACCTACCGAGAGCCACAACACGAGAGAAGCTTAAACTGGTCTGGAAGACCTCCAGTAGCAGCGTCCATGCCTTTTTAGAGACACTACTGCCAAACGTTCGCAATAGTTATTCGAAACTTCGCAATTACATGAGGGAAGAATACGCGCTGTACACAGATGAAACCTCCACGACATTGTGTGCTATACAAATCAAACAGAAACGGTCTGAGGCGCCTTGTGAATATTATAGACGGCTACGTACCGCCTACTTTCAGGGTAGCAATGCACCAAGTTTAGAAAAAGATAGAGGCTTCAAATCCCTTTTCTTACATAACCTCCACCCAAGTGTGTGGACTCAAGTCACACTGACGTGTCGACAAAATTGCTACTCGATGAAGGAAACTAGGCAGCTAGGCCAAATGACCTGGGAGACCATTGTCAAACCCGCAAATGGAAATGATGATGAACCCAGAGTTCTTAGCCTCCAAGGTGAGGACAAGCCCCCGCTAACCTTAGAAGGAGGTGAAGCACCGAAAGGGGGATCCACCTGGAAAAATCCTGGTCCAGCCCGATCCTTGCCAAACCATCACCAAGGTGAGTGGGAGAATCGGCAAGGTAATGCCAGGAGAGACCGATGGCAAGGTCATAGTGACTATGGCAACCGCCCATCATGTAAAAAGGGTCACAAGGAACAAAACGGTTGGCAGCAAGACCGTCATCCCCGCTCTGGCCAGAGATGGCAGGAGCGTTCTGACCGTAACACTAAACGTAGAGGTAGAAATGAACAACACAGTGACTCGGACCAACCTGATGAGTCCCACTCAGAACTGGACTCTTTGAAGGCCTGCTTGGCTGAATTTGGGAAACTGTTATAGGAACAGTCAAATTCCTCAACCAATAAAACCAAAGAGCCCGAGAAAAATGACAAAAGCTACCCACTGGCATGACTAGGCCAGGAACCACGAGTAGATCTCGTGAAAGGGGGAGGAAATCCCTCTGAAACAGCAGGCGAGGGTCAGGATGTAGGGCCCCCCCTGGTGGCGAAGGCAAACACACAAAACGCACCTCTCATGTGCGCTAAAGTCTTCACCACCATCTCTGACACATGGCTCTCACAAGGCGACCCAATCCCAACCAAGCCCTGCAATATAAACTTAGTCAGCTTTACACAAATCAAAATCCCACAGTCATTGGATCCCACAAAACATGCACAAACTCGTTGCAATGAGATTAGTGCAAACACTGATCAACCAAGTGCCACGCGAGATCAAATTTCTCATGAACTTCAGTTCATGTCTTTGCACACCGAGTCCGGTGTCGAAACACCCCACATCGCGACTCCCCCTAGTGGCCACACTTCTTTGAAAAACCTCCCTCTATCCATCGACTCAGACACAGGCACCCATTTCACTGCTGGTGTAATGGCTGCGCTGTGGAACATGTTAGGCGTCGAGGTGAAATTCGATATCGCGCACCACCCTCAATCCTCTGGTCAGGTTGAACGAGCTATTCAAACCATTGTGAGCATGCTGCAAGAGTATGTCACCCCCCATGGTAAAGATTGGGATGTGAAACTTCCCTTGGTGCTAAGGGCCATTCGGTCCACCCCTCATCGCGCCACTGGAGTCACACCTTTTGAGATGATGACTGGGTGAGAAATGGTTCTCCCACTGCATCTCCTATACAAACCAGAGGACATGAGCGTTGTCGCAACTGCATACACCGCACATCAACATGTCGCCAACCTACGACGCCACCTCCAGTCAACCTTTACAGGTGCCCAAAAGAATCTCGATTCGAGTGTAGGACACAAAGCCTACTATGCCCGAATCTCAGAGAAGTTCCTACCATCCTGGTCAAGACCTTTCGATCGTGGGAAAACCGTTCTCCATCATGTATCACATTAGGACACCCTGACCTAATCAAACGCTGTCATATCGATGGGTCCATAATAATCAAAGCAAACTTTTTGAACAGTCTTCACTCCAAAAGGGGGTGGACGATAGCTAGGCCCATCCTGTCTACTTAGCTTGTATGCATCACTTATCTTTAAGCGTATGCTAACACTCCCGATCATATTTATCAACCCAATAAAATAAAAGAAAATCCTTCTGTATGTTACAGAATGGACTCCCTCAGAATCCTGTGCATCCTCCTCACCCTACAACTGAGTCAGTCAAGTGAGGTGGTGGAGCCTGGCCCCCCAGCTGGCATCATCCTGCAGGAGGCTCCTGGACTCCTTCTTACAAACTGTCACATCCACACTCAACGGGTATACGCCCGACTAGACCCATGGGCCGTATACCGCAAACACTTCAGGTCACTGATACCTTCGAGCGACGATAACGGACTAAATGGCGAGATATCTAATGTAGTTGTACACGCTAAATGCACCACTACCCACATGCTAGAACAATTACAAAAATTCATAGTCACCGAGGAAGAACTGAGTGGTAAAACGCGTCAGAAAAGGTTCCTCGGGGGTTTAATTATCTGTGCATCTGCCATTGGATCCTTGTTTTCTATTGGTCTCTCTGCAGCCAACACAGTCAGTTTGAATATGCTGAAAAAGGAAGTTAGCATTCTGCAAAAGGAAATGCCAGAGATCCGAGAGAAACTGCTTATCCAACAATACGAGCTGCAGGGCTTAGGCAGATCCCTGCAGGGAACTATACTAACCGTTAACCTGCATACTGATCTAATCCATAACACCATGCAGACTGTAGACAAATTGGCTGAAAGAATCAAGAACGAGATCAAATATCTCAGAGAAATAAGGGATTTAATGCAAGACCTGCTTAGAGAAGTAGGTGACTCAATCAGTTCCCTGAGTAGTGGCAAGGTCCCATCGTATCTCACACCCCTTAACTTGGTGGAGAATATACTACAATCCACTACTACTACTAGAGACGTGCATTCCTTGCAAATACACCTGGCATATAGTCTCGGTAGTGCTATCCCCATTTTTGTGAGTCCACAAGATTTCAAGATAGGTTTCATACTAAATCTACCCATCATTGAGAGAAACAACATATATAGACTCAGATCTGTCCTCAACGTAGGTTTCTGGAAGGACAATGTCCGTATACACATACAAACACCACCCATGGTAGCATACCATGATGACAACCCCTCTGTCTACTTTATTCCCAACCTAGAGATGTGTACTTCCACTAAAGACATCCACTGGGTCTGCCCAAGCAACCCATTTATTAGAGACACTACAGATCGCCTGTGTGGTCTGAGGGCGAAAGCGCCCGAACAAAAGTGTGTAAGTCAAATGTCCGCAAAGGACAAGGATATGGAAACTAGAGTAGAGAGAGCTGGTAGTCGGTGGGTTGTTAACACTCCAAAAACTGAAATCTTGATGTCCTACAACCAGCACCACACAGCCACAAGAATGAAAATCCCAAACCAAACGGTGTTCCTTAGTGTACCACAGGGAGCCACCATTCACATAGATGACATCACCCTACACCATCTTAGTACTGACAGGTATGATTCGGAAATTGAGATGATAGATGCATTTGAGGGGCGGCACAGTGGTGTAGTGGTTAGCGCTGTCGCCTCACAGCAAGAAGGTCCTGGGTTCGAGCCCCGGGGCCGGCGAGGGCCTTTCTGTGTGGAGTTTGCATGTTCTCCCCGTGTCCGCGTGGGTTTCCTCCGGGTGCTCCGGTTTCCCCCACAGTCCAAAGACATGCAGGTTAGGTTAACTGGTGACCCTAAATTGACCGTAGGTGTGAATGTGAGTGTGAATGGTTGTCTGTGTCTATGTGTCAGCCCTGTGATGACCTGGTGACTTGTCCAGGGTGTACCCCGCCTTTCGCCCGTAGTCAGCTGGGATAGGCTCCAGCTTGCCTGCGACCCTGTAGAAGGATAAAGCGGCTAGAGATAATGAGATGAGATGAGATGCATTTGAGGGGCGGCACAGTGGTGTAGTGGTTAGCGCTGTCACCTCACAGCAAGAAGGTCCTGGGTTCGAGCCCCGGGGCCGGCGAGGGCCTTTCTGTGTGGAGTTTGCATGTTCTCCCCGTGTCCGCGTGGGTTTCCTCCGGGTGCTCCGGTTTCCCCCACAGTCCAAAGACATGCAGGTTAGGTTAACTGGTGACTCTAAAGGTGTGAATGTGAGTGTGAATGGTTGTCTGTGTCTATGTGTCAGCCCTGTGATGACCTGGCGACTTGTCCAGGGTGTACCCCACCTTTCGCCCGTAGTCAGCTGGGATAGGCTCCAGCTTGCCTGCGACCCTGTAGACAGATAAAGCGGCTAGAGATAATGAGATGAGATGAGATGCATTTGAAGGTTATGATCTGGAGATCGGTAACACCCTCCAACAGCAATTGCTGGTTGAAGGGACCAAAACGGTGAAATTTAGTGTAGATCAGAATGGAATTTCAACCATAGTCTCCCAAACTCAGATCCGAGAGTCACTTGACCTAGGATCTATCATAAGTCTGATTGTTTTGGGACTTCTTCTCTGTGGCTGGGTCTTTTCTGCTGGTATCGCATGCATGCTACACAACCGAATAGCGACGCTATACGCCAAGCTGGATAAAGGAGTCTGCATTCCTGACGGCTTCGGCCATAGTAGCGCACGCTTTCTGGCCAAACCACCTGTTGCCGTTACCTTGCCAGAAGATTAGGTTAACACCCTAAACACTAACACTTCTTTTCTCTACTCCACTTCCTCTCTTTTCTTGTTTTATTATTTTCTTTGAGTAGGAAATGAAGTATATATATATGTAGCCTGCACTGAAATGAAGTATATATGTAGTCTTCACTGGAAAAATATGTAATGTTCACAGTTTGAACTCTGAGGTAACCCTAGTCTAGTTAGATAGTGATTATATGCCCAAGTGCCTATAGCGATTATATGCCGAAAGTGCCTACCTCCAACTGTCTCACTGGAACTCACAAGTTTACACAGTCTTCACAGGACACCATGAACTGTGCAGGACAGGTCTACCTCAAGGACTATGGACACAGCGATGATACGGTACGGTGCTCTCAGTGCTACGACTCCGTCATACCCCTGAGACCAAAAGGGGGAATGTAGGTATCATGCCACCATCTTGTGTCTAAGAACTACAACTCCCAGCCAACTTCCGCGTTGACTACGTCACGCCTGGGCGGGATCACGTACATCATTCCTCAGGTTTCACATAAGAGACTTGGAAACGCCATTATTCTTTGTCTCTGGTGTCTGAACTCAGCGGAGGACAGACCATAGAGAGATGCTCACCATCGGACCATCCGAAACCACTACTCTTTCCTGCAAGAGACACGTTTTAGAACGTTCTCCTCCTTCTATCCACCCTTGATCACGGTGGACTCCGGAAACGCGCGCGCTTTTAACTCAAGTGAGTTATAAACCGGTTCTTTCAGTTATTTTTCAGTACGTACTAGACTGCGACCGAATAGGCAGTTTATTGGTGTTGGGAGCGGCTGGACCGTCCCTGTCTGATCAGAACTTTATTCTCACAAGCTACGAAGATCTTCAAAGAAAACTTCAGAGCAACCGCTCTCTCTCTCTCTCTCTCTCTCTCCCCCCACTGAAGCTTCTCCAAAGAACCTCTCCAGACTCCTGTGAACATCTGATTCATCAGAGATTCTCCGCTTTCTACAGAAAGGCAAGACTTTTGAATTAAGGCTGGCACTGGGCAAAATAATATTAGTCTAGACAGTCATTAATTCACTAAGTGTGAAGTTATATTCAGGAATAAGTGTGCACACTGTATTATTGTTGATTCTCTATTATTTGGTACTATTGATTTTAAAATTGGTTAATCCATAAGTTTGTGCATGTCTCTCTCTCTCTCTTATTCTTTTACTAATATCCTCAATCTCCTTAACACACATTTTGACCTTATTAAGATTTCAGGGGGTTTGATAATGTTATGAGTGTGGAATTTCTTTGTTACTGAGAAAACGCGTGCTCACTAAATCATGAGGATTCCCCTCCTCCAAGATTGCAGATAAGACACTCTGGCTCGTCCTGGCACGGGCACACACACATACCAAGATTGCAGATAACAAATTCCTGTGCCTCACATAGCTCACAAGCTAAAACTGCTTATACACCCCCCCCCACACACACACACACTCTGTTTACAGAAGATTTCAATTCTGCTGCTATTAAATTGTTCAATTTTTCCTTTTCTTTTTATTAAAATTTTTATTATCTTTTTATAATAAACTCCATTATTATTGAAATTGTGTGGTGTCTATCTGCTGTTCTAAATACTTTTGAAGTCACCCACATCGCAAAAGAACTCTTAAGGTGTATGAATAATTAGATTCAGTTTGGTAAGTGATAAATTTGAATTATCAAATTTTGAACGATTCTTCAATTGATTCTTTAAACGATTCACTAAATGATTCACTTGATTCACTAAATTATTCACTTGATTCACTAAATGATTCACTTGATTCACTGAATGATTCACTGAGTGATTCACCAAATGACTCACTGGATGATTCATTTGAATGATTCACTTCAACCAATTCAATGAGACTGATTCTATGGTATGATTCAATTCAAATGAGTCAAATTAAACGATTCAATAGGATTGATTCATTTTAACTATTAACCTTCAAATTATTGACTGATTTCATGTAATTATTAAAGATTGATCACTTATCCAATCCTAAATACACAAAATCATTAATTACACCTACAGAAGCCTCGTCAACACAGCGGCTCGGCATAACCTAACCTTCGCCAAGACTTGAAAAGATTCAGGGATCCTTTGGACCGTGTTGTACATGCTCTCGGGACCCAGTCATTATGGGAAACACCTGATGCTATGGGTAAATGTTTTGCCAAGATAAAATGCTTCCCGTATTTTACGATTCCAGAGATTGCCAAAGCAAGTGAGCAATCACATCGTGGGACCACTGTTGGGCATGTTTGACCTACTTTTAACCAAAACAATTTGGCATGGGCAAACATGGTGGACTCTGCTCTCCCACCAGCTAAAAGCCAACAGAAAAGAAAAGGAAAGCCTGCCTAGTGAGTGCAACTGCAAGATAGAGCAAGGTTGGATGACTTGTCATTTTTCTGGACAGACTACTAAATCTAGCTAGCTACATTCTAGCTAGTGCTTAGCTATCTTAGCCTTAGAATGCATGGGCTCGACTCCACAGTAGCAAGTATGGAGTTATACACCTAATATTTTGATCTTGCAAAGAAAGAAACAATAACACAAAAGCAGTAACAGAGAAAAGATATATTCCTCTTTTGTTTCACAGATCTATTCGTGAATGTCAACCACAAATTACATACCTGCGACTCAAAACTCTTCAAGGTCGATGCAGTCATTGCAATCTTTTCCATGTGTCACCATCTTGATGTGATACAGTTCCATAGTTATGCTAGTTAAAGCTCCTCACATATGCCTATTTTTGTAGGGCCATACTATTTACCTCAACAAGTAGGATATTCAGTTCCAAAATGAAGAAAAGCAACCCTCAGAACATCAAAATGATCACATCTTGTCTGCATAATATTGTTCTTGCGAGATATAGGAAAATGCCATGCACAATTAAAAAAAAAATTAAAATTTCAGATAACTTTGCTGTCAGCACTTTTACGAATGCAGACATTGTAGCATATTTATGGAAGAGAGGTGTGCAGGAGGGAAAGAATTGGGAAAGTGAGGGAGAAGGAAAACTCAGGATGAGTGTTAAGGTTAAATTCTATGTCAATTTTTTTTTTTAAATTAGGATGTATTTGTGGAAGGAGTCAGGACAGGGTATATGCAGGAATTCTTAAAGGAACAGTCCACTGTACTTCCATAATGAAATATGTTCTTCTCTGAATTGAGACGAGCTGATCCGTACCTCTCCGAGCTTTGCGCGACCTCCCAGTCAGTCAGACGCGCTGTCACTCCTGTTAGCAATGTAGCTAGGCTCAGCATGGCCAATGGTATTTTTTGGGGCTGTAGTTAGATGCAACCAAACTCTTCCGCATTTTTCCTGTTTACATAGGTTTATATGACCAGTGACATGAAACAAAGTTCAGTTACACAAATTGAAATGTGGCCATTTTCTATGCTATGGAAAGTCTGCACTATAATGACAGGCGTACTAACACCTTCTGCATGCTTCGACAGCGCATTGATACCTGCACTCAGGAGTGAAGGTATCAATGCGCTGTCGAAGCATGCAGAAGGTGTTAGTATGCCTGTCATTATAGTGCAGACTTTCCATAGCATAAAAAATCACCACATTTCAATTTGTGTAACTGAACTTTGTTTCATGTCACTGGTCATATAAACCTATGTAAACAGGAAAAATGCGGAAGAGTTTGGTCGCATCTAACTACAGCCCCAAAAAATACCATTGGCCATTGCTAACAGGAGTGACAGTGCGTCTGACTGACTGGGAGGTCGCGCAAAGCTCGGAGAGGTACGGATCAGCTCGTCTCAATTCAGAGAAGAACATATTTCATTATGGAAGTACGGTGGACTGTTCCTTTAAGTTAAATTTAATACTTTTAAAGACCTTTTTTAAGACCTTTTCAACATACTTTAAGACTTCAATGCCACTTCGAGCTGTAACTGGTTACATCAACGACACACCACCACATTCTGCACACAAAAGCAGTGGATGTCAACTCCATGAATAGACATTAGAAGAACACTCTTGAGCCTATATTACAACTTTAAAACACTTGTACTTGTGTTAACTGAACTGGGATAATGAATACTGTAGGATGAAACAAATGGTGAGCTTTGGGCAAGATTCATGGCATGTGCCTCGATTCAGTTGTTTTTTGTTCTAAGAATTTTTCAGGCTCACTGCATTTTTCTTTGTGTCTCCTTCTGAGGGTGTTTGAATTTGTGATAAGTTGAGCCATTAACGATCTAGATTTTCCTTCTGCCTGCTCTGCAAGCTCATCTGTGTGTTTTTGCAAGATGTTGCACACATCTGTTCGAAACTTGTTTCTTTTTCAGCTCCTCCAGCTCATCTTCAGTGGCTTTACTCTTAAGGACCTGTGTGGCACCCTCTCTTCTTTTGCTGTTCTTCCAGGTAAATCCTGTACTTTGACTTTGTGGAGGCTGCTGAAGCCAGAAGCTCTTTGGTCAGAGGTACCTTCAGAGCACTCCCACGGACACTGATCTGGATGCAGACCAATCTTTAAACCTCCACCAATTCCTCAAAGATGTTGCAGGTTTCAACTTCCTTGTTGATAGAGAATCCTCTCACTGCTGTGGCTTGTCCATGTGACAGAAGAAGAAGGGTCTGACAGAACCTTAACAACTCAGGGTAGGACTTACCAAGTGTTGAGTGCAGGAGCAACTCAGCCATGCAATATAAATAAGTGAATTCCCACAAACTTTTAGCACACAAACTCTGGCAAAATGGCAATTCATATAGAAAAAAAAATAGCCACAAAATTTAAGACTTAAATTTGAGACTTAAATTTAAGACCTAAATACAATGGCTATTAAGACTTTTTTTAAGGGTCATAATTTTTGGAAATTTTATGTAACACTTTTTAAGACCCTGAGGACATTGGCAGGAGGACTGAGATGATGAGAAAGAAGGATAATGCAGATGAGAGGAAGGAGAGAGAGAGAGGCAGAGGATAAGGATGATGACAGGGTAGAGGGACTAGATAATTCTGTTGTGGCAATTGCCCACCAACAGTTTAGTAAACCCAACCAACCAGATCCCAGATTCATTGTCAAGTAGTCTTTCCTACCACAGTGGTACAAAAGATTACCGTACCATGGCTTCATTTTAGTCCTGGTGTGAAAGGTGTTCTGTGCTTTTACTGTTGTAAAGCTTTTAACACAGAGACCAGCACTGGCAAAGAATGCATAACCAGCATTTGTTTTGTCTGGTTTTAAAAATTTGAGAAAAGCCCTTCAGCGATTCAGTCCACATAAGAAGTCAGATTGTCACAGGATACTCATAACAAGACATTTATATGAAGACAGATCAGTTCAGTCACAGCTGTCTCATGTGCATGCTAGACAGCAAGAAGAAGCAAGGGCATGTCTGTTGAAAATCTTTGGTGTTGTGTAGACATTGGCAAGACAGGGCTTAAGATTTCCTTCACCAGAATCATGCCCCCTAAGGAGGGGGCATGATTCTGGTGAAGGAAATCTTAATCAGTTACTGAAATACAAATCAGAGGATGATCCTTGCCTTGCTAAGTGGTTGATGGGTAGAAAGGTTTTCTACATTCCACCATCAATTCAGAATGAGTTTCTGAATTTGTTCAGCAGCTCCATCATATGGGGAATTCTCATCTCATCTCATCTCATCTCATCTCATCTCATTATCTCTAGCCGCTTTATCCTTCTACAGGGTCGCAGGCAAGCTGGAGCCTATCCCAGCTGACTACGGGCGAAAGGCGGGGTACACCCTGGACAAGTCGCCAGGTCATCACAGGGCTGACACATAGACACAGACAACCATTCACACTCACATTCACACCTACGGTCAATTTTAGAGTCACCAGTTAACCTAACCTGCATGTCTTTGGACTGTGGGGGAAACCGGAGCACCCGGAGGAAACCCACGCGGACACGGGGAGAACATGCAAACTCCGCACAGAAAGGCCCTCGCCGGCCCCGGGGCTCGAACCCAGGACCTTCTTGCTGTGGGGCGACAGCGCTAACCACTACACCACCGTGCCGCCCCATATGGGGAATTGTTGACAATATTCGATCAGTTCCACAATTGCAGTTTTCAGTGATGATGGATGGTGTGATGATCAACACACAGAGCGTGATGACGTAGATGACATAGGCAGACTAGAACAGTGAACAGGCAGTGAACACCTGTATATGCATTATGCAAATACCCAGTAAAGATACCAGCGAACTCCAGAAACCCTCTCAGTCTGGTTTATTCAATACACACACGACTGTGCAAGCTGCAGTCATTACAGTGGCGACGAGGATTCAAAACGGAAAATAAAGGAGAAGATGGACAATGCTTTCATCAAACTTTGGAGAGGAGAGAGAAACCGGAGCATTGGAACTTTGAAATGCGTGAGTGCTAACGTCCATGAAAACAACTAGCCAGCTAGCGCAGCAAATGCCTGACTACTGAAGCTAAGTAAAATGTTTAATTCTTCGATGGCAAGCCACGCTACAGAGACAGATCCGAGCTCTGTAGGCACTAGATGGAGTAAGTGGATACAACGCTTTGAAAACTTTCTCGTAGCAATGAACATTGTGAATGATGCTAGGAAGGGGGCACTGTTTCTGCACTTAGCTGGGGAACGAGTGCATGATATTTATGATACTCTTGCTGAGGAAGAGGACGATTATGCGGCTACAAAAACAATGTTAGATGGCTACTTCACCCCAATGAAAAACACACAGTATCTCTTGTACAAATTCAGAAAAGCAATGCAGCAACCCGGCGAATCCCTAGATACTTATCATACAAAACTTCGCACTCTAGCCAAAGACTGTGAATTCATCGATGTCGACAGTGAGATCAAAGCACAGCTAATCCAAAGCTGCACGTCGCAAAGGCTCCGCAGGAGGGCACTCAGAGAACCTGAAACGACATTAGAGAAGCTGTTAGAATATGGGAGGACACTGGAAATATCCGAAGAGCAAGCAGAGGGCATAGAGAAAGGAACAGCCACTGCAGTTAACATGCTGGAACACAAAAACAAAGCACAAAATGAGTTTCAATGCAAAGACAAAAATAAAGCAAACACAAAATGCAGGAATTGTGGTTGAATATATCCTCACAAAGCAGACTGCCCAGCCAAAGGGAAGGACTGTAATGCCTATGGGAAACCCAATCATTTCGCCAAGGTGTGCAGGTCCCACCAAAGAAAATCACGTGAAGGCAAGAACACAGATTCTGCTGAGAGAAAGCAGATGAGCAGCAAGAAGGTAAACCAAGTAACTGCATCGTGCTCAGAGTGCGGCATGCACAAAAGTTCATCTAGCAGCGATGACTATGCATTTATGGTCAACAGTGAGGTCTGCTCAAAACATCCACAGACACATGTCATCATAAATGGTGTCAAGATAAAAGTCCTGATTGATTCTGGAGCCTCTGTCAACATAATCAGTGAGACAGTAGTCAACACTCTCAAGCCTGCTCCAAAGCTCAGTCCGGTCGAGATCAAAATATTTGCATATGGCTCCAAGACTGCTCTGCCCATTATTGGTATGTTTACATGCTGCACCCAAGCCAAGGGCAAAAGCACAGAAGCAATGTTCTACATGCTGAAAGGGAATGGACATTCACTTCTCAGCTGTGAAACAGCCAAAGCGCTCGGACTGATTCAAATCATCAACGCTGTCAACCTCACCAGACCAAGTGTAGCAGAACAACTCGTTGACAGTCATCCAGAGTTGTTCACTGTAATAGGCAAGCTCAAAGACTTCCAGGTGAAGCTTCACATTGATTCTGATGTGCAACCAACGTGCCAACCGCATCGACAAGTGCCATTCCATATCCGACAAAAGGTTGAAGCAGAGCTACAAAAGCTAGAAAATGACGACATCATTGAGAAGATCACTGGACCAACACCCTGGGTGTCTCCGATAGTGACGCCCCCAAAGCCAAAAGATCCTGATAAAGTTAGAATTTGTGTTGACATGCACCAAGCGAATATGGTGATACAGCGAGAGCGACATCTCACACCCACAATGGATGATGTGATCCATGAGCTCAACGGCGCGAGGGTGTTCTCTAAGTTGGATTTGAATGCAGGATACCACCAGCTTGAGCTACATCCAGATAGCCGCTATATCACCACCTTCACTACTCACCTGGGCCTCAGAAGATACAAGCGATTGAACTTTGGCATCTCATCAGCTGCTGAAGTTTTCCAAAATGCCATATGTCAAGCTCTGCACGGTATCCAAGGTGTCAAGAACCTCAATGATGATATCATCGTCTATGGTGCCTCTCAAAAAGCACATGACAATGCCCTGACAGCGGTGTTTGCAAGATTGAAGGAGTGTGGCCTGACACTCAACCGCAACAAATGCGAATTCAACAAGCAACATCTTGAATTTTTTGGCTTTGTCTTCTCCGCCGAAGGCATCTCAGCTGATCCACAAAAGGTGGTAGCCATTCATCAGGCCTCTGCACCCAAAGACCCGGCCGAAATACGAAGCCTCCTAGGTATGGCCAATTACTGTTCCCGGTTTATCAAGGATTTCTCCACCATCACTGCACCCCTCAGGGAACTTACCAAGAAAGGCACGCCCTGGAAGTGGAGTGAGGAGCAGTCCGCTGCACTAGAACTGCTCAAGGAGAGACTGACAAGCAATACCACCATGTCTTACTTCGACCCGAACAAGGAGACAGAACTGATCGTTGATGCAAGTCCCGTGGGACTGGGTGCCATTCTCACTCAGAAAGACAAGGGAGAGAGAAATGTCATAGCGTATGCCAGCCACGCACTCACTGATGTTGAGAGAAGATACTCACAGACTGAACGTGAAGCCCTTGCAATTGTATGGAGCTGCGAGCATTTTCACCTCTATATCTATGGGCACCCGTTCACCCTGGTCACTGACCACAAGCCGCTTGAGCTAATATGGAACAACCCAAGATCAAAGCCACCTGCCCGAATAGAGCAATGGGGTCTCAGGCTGCAGCCCTACAATTACCATGTCGTCTACAGAAAGGGAGCTGACAACCCTGCTGACTATATGTCCAGACACCCAAGTCCAACGCAGACATCCGAGACAAGAGCCTGCAAGGTTGCAGAGGAGTACGTCAACTTCATCTCAGTCCAGGCAACTCCGAAGGTGATGACGCTGGAAGAGATTAAAGCTGAAACATTAAAGGACACCACTCTGCAACAGGTCAGTGAATGCATCAAGAACAACACCTGGCACACCATCACAAATGACATGCCAAATGCAGCTGTGCTACAGCAATACAGACATGTTAGCAGATAACTCACACTGTCTGCAGATGAAGATATCATACTCCGAGGCTGCAGAATTGTCATACCACTATCTCTACAGCAGCGAGTATTAGCACTTGCCCACGAAAGCCATCAGGGCGTAGCCAAGACCAAAGTGATCCTCCGTGAGAAAGTGTGGTTTCCTAACATTGATCAACAGGCCGAGGCTCTCATCAGAAACTGCTTAGCCTGCCAGGTAAATACTCCTGTCACCAAGACTGAGCCTCTCAGAATGACTGAGTTGCCTGAAGCACCATGGCACTCTATCAGTGCAGATTTCTATGGCCCGCTCCCATCAGGAGAGTACCTGTTAGTCATTGTCGATGACTACACAAGGTACCCCATTGTTGAGGTCCTTCACTGCATCTCAGCAAATGCAGTGATACCCTGTCTGGATGCTGTCTTCTCTATGTTCAGCATTCCACAAGTTGTCAAGACTGACAATGGCACACAGTTTTCCCAGTTTGCCAGCTACATGGGATTCAAACACAGAAAGATAACACCTCTGTGGCCACAAGCAAATGCGACTGCTGAACGGTTCATGCGGACCATAGGGAAGACAGTGCGGATTGCACAAATGCTTGGCACTTCCTGGAAGCAGCAGCTGAACATCTTCCTGCGTGAGTACAGAGCAACACCTCATAGCACAACAGGAAGAGCACCTGCTGAACTGATCTTTCAGAGAAAAATGAACATTAAAATACCATCAGCCAGTCCTGTTACCATTCATGCTGACAGTGATGTACGCCAGAAAGACACCAAGGCAAAGGCCAAGATGAAAGCTCGTTCCGACATCCGACAACATGCCACGCCATCCAACATCAAACCAGGCGACATTGTGCTCTGTCGTCAACTAAAGAAAAACAAGCTTACCACACCTTACTGCAAAGATTCACTCACAGTCACACAAGTGAAAGGCCCAATGGTGACTACAGGACGGAATGGCTACTCCATCACCAGAAATAGTTCATTCTTCAAGAAGATCCAACCCGATGCACTGCAGGATCCGCTGGCGCTCCTTGATTCAGATCTGGACCTGGATCAAGACGACGGCGACGCTGCAGAACCAGCACCCCTGCCACATCGATATCCTTTCAGACAGCACAGGCAGCCTCCTGCCTATTTCCGTGACTATAACTAAAGAACTGAGATCGACCTTAAGTCATTAGGGGACTGTTTAGACTTCCCAAGTATGTTAGACTTCCTAAGTCTGGTTAGGTTGCATTTAATAACAGGTTCTGTTGACATCGTATTTTCAGTTATTTAGACATGTTATAACATTAGTGAAGCAAGTGCAGTTATGTTCTGTAGTGCAAATGATCTTCACTGCCATTGATAGCCTAAAAGTAAAGTAAGATTAAAGTAAAAGTGAAAGTTCATGAGATTAAACATTCATAGTAAGCTCTCTTATCCGAGTACAGTAATGGTAATGTGTGGAACTTCGTTCAAAAAAAAAGGAGTATTGTGATGATCAACGCACAGAGTGTGATGACGTAGATGACGTAGGCAGACTAGAACAGTGAACAGGCAGTGAACACCTGTATATGCATTATGCGAATACCCAGTAAAGATAACTCCAGAAAACTCCAGAAACCCTCTCAGTCTGGTTTATTCAATACACAAACGACTGTGCAAGCTGCAGTCATTACAGATGGGACAAGAGATATGTCAGGCAAGCAGCAGAAAGCACTGTGTCTGAGATGTCAACCAAGACATAGTTGTTCATGAAGAGTTCATTGGCCTTTACAAGGTTTCTCTTACTACAGGAGAGAATCTAGCTAAGGTGGTGATGGACATATTACAATGCTTGAATTTGCCCATCAGTGGGTTACGAGGACAGGCATATGATGGAGCCGGCAAACATAGCGGGCAAATATAATGGAGCACAGGCCATCATTAGGAAAACGCAACCTCTTGCTCCTTATATCCACTGTGGTGCCCACTGTGTAAACCTCATTACACAGCAGGCTTGTACTGACTCACAAGTTAGTCGCAACTCTCTGGAGTGGGTCAATGAATTGTGAATTTTATTTGGACAATCAAGGGATCTGAGTATGAATATACACCTTACGCTTGCAGATGAGTAAATACAGTTTTTATCTCTTCTCTCTCTGAAGTACCCTTCTCCTTTCATATGCAAGAACTCTCTCCTTGGTATAGTGTCCACAAACAGCCTCAATTAGGCTCCACCACTCCTGCCTACAGTTGATGGAAGACTGCCAACCGTTAAGGACATCCCCACATTTGAGCACATTTTTGCAAGTGTCTTTGAAATGGAGCTTCAGTTGAGCAATTGGGCGAGAACCACGAACAAGTTCACTGTACATCAGTTATTTGGGTGCTCTAGTGTTGTCCATTCGGCAAATATGTCTGAGCCAACGTAGAGGGTTTCTGATTAACATGGTTTCAATGTTTTCAACACCTGCATGCTTTAACACCTCTTCATTGCTTACAAAATGATCCCATTTGATATTCAAGATGAGGCGTAGATGACACTGATGTATTGTACGGAGTTGCATGGCATCGTGCTGATACAATGTCCATGTTTCACTGCCATACATTAGAAACAGCATTAAACATTGGTGGTACACAGCAATTTTGATTGAAGTTTTTAGATAATGGGAGTCAAACACCCTTTCCCACAGTTGACCAAATGCGCACAATGTTGCTTGAATGCAAGATGTGAGTTCTACTTTCATAGAGAAATCACTGGTAATGTAGCTGCCCAGGTACGGTACTTGAAGCGGGTGACATTAGCTAATTTGGTACCATCTATAAAGAACTCAGCTAGGTCCCTAATGCACATGGTCTCTGTTTTGGCTGTGTTAATGTGCAGACCCATATGCTTTGCGAGGTCATTGTACGATGTCAACATAGACTTCCAGCTTTCTGGTGTCTCACTGAAAATTGTGATGTCATCAGCGTACTGAGCCTCTCTGAAGTCTTTAAGGAATTTAGTCTTGGTTTTCAGCCTGAGTAGATTAAAAAGATGGAAACCTGATCAAAAAGTGGAATCTGATTTGTATGCTGCAAGTAGGCTTGATTTTCTTGAAGGTGAGCCAAAGTAGGACTGCTGCATAAATTCCGAAGAGTGTAGGTGCCAGTTTGCAGCCCTGCTTAATGCCATAGTTCTTCTCAAATGCCTTTGTCAGTTCACCTTCAACAATGAGTTTAGCATGAACATCAGTATAAAGTTTCATAATTCTTATGAACTTTGGCAGGCAGCCTAATTTCCCAAGTATGGTGAAAAGCAGTTCATGATTGACTGTATCAAATGCTTTCACAAAGTCAACAAAGGGTATGAACAGACTTCTATGTTGCTCTCTAGATTTTCCCATCAGTTGATGAAGGATGAAGATACCATCAATAGTGCCTCTGCTATTGCAATACCCACACTCTGACTCGGGATATATCCATTCCACTAGCAATTTTAGCCTTTGCAGGATCACGTCCATGAAAACTTTGCCAAGAACACATAGCAGTGAGATGCCTCTATAGTTTCCACACTGGCTTCTATCACCCTTCTTGAACAATATGGTGATAATCGCATCAATTCACTCCATTGGAATTATCTCAGTGGTCCAGATGATGTTGAACAGAAGTAGGAAAGCTCTCAAATGACTTCCGCCATGCACTAATACTTCAGGAAGAATCCCATTGAAGCCTGGGCTCTTTCCTAATCTTGTGTTATTAAGAGCTTGGTCTAACTCTTCTGCTTCAATTGGGCAGTCCATTGATTCGATGACTGGAAGTTGGTCAGTGTCATCAACAGTGCTGAAATCGATATCAGCTGACTGGTTTAATAAATCACTAAAATGTTCAACCCATCTGTCCTTGATGTCATCAGGAACATTCAGGAGCTCACCATCTTTAGATCTCACTGGATGGGAGCATCTAGATGTGGGACTGTAGATGGCATTTAGAGTGGCGTAGAACTCTCTGAGGTTATTTTCCTTGGATTAGCACTCTGCTTCTTCAGCTCTTTGTCGGAACCAGTTGTTCTTGAGCTCTATTAAGAGCTCTATTCTCAAGAGAGGGAATCTCAGAAATATATTTAAAGTAACTGCAAAATCTGAGGAGGGCCCCTGTCAGACTATCAGGCCTCTTTGTCCAACAAGATGGACAATTCATAAAATTGCCATTTGTGCTGTGCTGAACCAGGTGAGTCAAATGCGATGGGTAGCGCTTATGTGATAAATTTCTGCAGAGAAATGTTTTTCTCAGACTTTTGTGTGCTTTGGAGACAACAGAAGAGTTGGAGGCTCAAAATATGTCCTTCCAGAGCAGAATGCAGACCATAGATGGCATGCTTTCTGCTGTCCCTTGTGTCAAAGAAACTTTTGGCAAAAAACAAAATCCAAAGAGTTTCCAAACTGTTTACACCAAAGCAACAAAAATGTGTGAAGCACTTCATTTCACTCCAATTAATTCTCCATGTGCCCACCAGTGTTTCACAGACTCTGCTCCTGTACATGTACATGCATCCCCTTCTGGCGACTACAGAATTGATTTCTACAAAGTCCTTGATGTTCTGGATATGCAGTTTCTAGTATGTTTTAAGCAGAAGGGAATGCAAATTATCAGAAATCTGGAACAAGTCCTCTTAACTGGAGAGGTACATGATATTGTTTAAAAGTACCCAGAGCTAAAATCAGACTGCCTGAAAATACAACTAGCAATGTTTTAGACAAAGTATAATTTCTAGTCTAGCAATGAAGTTGCAGGTATTCTGAAGGAGATGAGTCCAGAGGTCCATGGTCTTTGATAAAATTGAAACACTTGTCAGATTGATTCGTGTTGTTCCTGTGGCATCAGCTGAAGCTCAAATAGGTTTCAGCAGTTTCCGGGGGCTGAAAACATGGCTCTGTAGCAAAATGTCACAAATACGCCTTAACAGTGTAGCTGTGTGTCACATACAGAAAGAGAGGATGGACAAGTTGGACAGAAAAATTATTGCTAAACAATTTGTTTTGTGTAATGAGAAAAGGAAGAGGTTGTTTTAAGTAGTAATTTGGCTAGGTGGGGTGGCACGGTGGTGTAGCGGTTAGTACTGTCACTTCACAGCAAGAAGGTCCTGGGTTCAAGCCCAGCGGCTGATGGGTGGCCTTTCTGTGTGGAGTTTTCACGTTCTCCCTGTGTCTATGTGGGTTTCCTCCAGGTGCTCTGATTTCCTCCACAGTTCAAAGAGATGCAATTAAGTTAACATGGGGCAGCCATGGCCTGAGGTTGGGCTGGCGTGCCCTTGAGCACGGCACCTAACCCACAACTGCTCCCTGGGTGCTGCAGCATAGTTGAGCACTGCTCTGGGTATGTGTGTGTGGTCATTGCTCGCATGTGTGCGTTCACTGCTTCAGATGGATTAAATGGAGAGGTTAAATTTCACTGTGTGCTTAAGTCTGTGCTTGAGTGTACATGTGACAAATAAAGGCTTCTTATTCTTACTTGTAATTTTGAATGTTCACATCAAGGACTAGTTGTAAAGCCACTTGGTCAGTAAGGTCAACTTGAGCGTATTGCCTCATTTTGTTTTCATGTTTTCAACTTCCCTTTTTGTAAATGCAATCTAATGTTTCCATTAGCCCTTTTTGTATTTTTGTGTTTATATATATATATATATATATATATATATATATATATATATATATATATATATATATATATATATATATATACAGTACTTTAAAAAAATTGAGAGAGAAAAACCTAGCACCCTGGTATAATGATTACACATGCACCTTAAAACAGACCACTCAAAAATTATATCAAAATTGGCATTAAACAAAATTGATAGTATTGCAATTAGCATTGAAGGAGTCAAGTTTATTTGTATAGCGCTTTTAACAATAATCATTGTCGCAAAGCAGCTTTACAGAATTTGAATGACTTAAAACATGAGCTAATTTTATCCCTAACCTATCCCCAATGAGCAAGCCTGTGGCGAGAGTGGCAAGGAAAAACTCCCTCAGACAACATGAGGAAGAAACCTTGAGAGGAACCAGACTCAAAAGGGAACCCATCCTCATTTGGGCAACAACAGACAACATGACTATAACATTAACAGTTTTAACATGAAGTCAGTTTTATTGATGTTATAACTCTTCATTAATGGAAACTTGAGTGCAAAACTGTTCATGACAACTGCAATCCTAAAGTTAGCAAGTCAACTGTAGTCCTCAGCCATAAAAGCATTACTGTAAGTGTCCAGAGCGTCTTCCAAGTGTGACTTTCAATTGTCCATATGGGGCCATCCTCCACAGGAGCGATGTGATGAAACTCCAACCAGACATAGGGCATCAGGATGGATCAGGCAGGTCTGAGGAGCAGAAGAGGTCAGCATCTAGATCTCAGGATTGACATGTAACTCAGAAAGACAGACTGGGGGGGAAGAGAGAGAAAACACAGGTTGTTAGGTATGCCCAATGCCACCTGAATAAGTACAAACAATCTACATTTTGCGCTGAGTGCAAGCACGGACTCCGGCAAAACTATGACAGCATAACTAAAAGGGGAGAGCCAGAAGGTAACACAGGCATGAGGGAGCCCCGGGACATTAAGCAGCCAGCCACTACACAGTCAACAAATTCAAGTGAGCAAGAGAGTGGAGGACTGACAGCATCCATACATCCCAGTTTACCAAAACACTCTATGTCTGAGGACCCTCCAGATCTAGTCCTTTGCCTTATAAACACCATTAACAAAAGGCTTGACTAAACAGATATGTTTTCAGCCTAGACTTAAACGGTGAGACTGTGTCTGATTCCCGAATACTGCTTGGAAGGCTGTTCCATAACTGTGGGGCTTTGTAAGAAAAGGCTCTGCCCCCTGATGTAGCCTTCACTATATGAGGTACCAGCAGATAGCCTGCACCTTTTGATCTGCATAGGCGTGGTGGGTCATAAAGGACCAGAAGTTCGCTCAGGTACTGTGGTGCAAGACCATTCAGTGCTTTAAAGGTCAATAGTAGTATTTTATAATCAATACGAAATTTGATTGGCAGCCAATGCAGTGTGGATAAGACAGGGGTGGAATGATCAATGGTATCAAATGCTGCACTAAGGTCAAGCAACACAAGCAGTGAGACACAGCCCTAAGCAGAAGCCAACAGCAGGTCATTTACTACTTTAACCAGAGCTGTCTCTGTGCTATGATGAGGTCTACATCCAGGCTGAAACATTTCATGGATGTTATTCCGATATAAATATGAGCATAACTGCTGTGCCACAGCTTTAACAAGGATCTTGGAGATAAAGGGGAGGTTTGATATTGGTCAATAATTGGACAGCTGACAGGGATCAAGGTCAGATTTTTTAATCAGGGGTTTGATAAGTGCTAGTTTAAAGGATTTGGGTACATAGCTGATCCTAAGAGAAGAATTTATTATTTTTAGAAGCGGTTCAATTACTTCAGTTATTATGTGTTTGAATAGACGTGTAGGTAAGGGATCTAGTACACAAGTTGAGGCTTTTGATGCAGAGATTAATGAAAGTAATTCAATTTCTCTAAGGAGAGTAAAACATTCAAATTGCTGATCTGATACAGTTCTATTGTTAACTACAGGGTCACTTACATTGACCTTAAATTAGTAGTTTGAATTTTTTGTTGGATATTTTCAATTTTGTCATGAAAAAAATTCATGAAGTCGTTGCTACTACATACTGCAGGTGTGCATGTGTCTATAGTGGGCTTATGCCTGATTAATTTTGCTACAGTATTAAATAGGAATCTAGGATTATTTTTGTTATCTTCTATTAGGGAGGAGAGATAGGTTGATCTAGCAGCACTAAGAGATTTTCTATACTTCAGGAAGCTCTCTTTCCAAGCCAATTTGAATTTTGTTTGATGCCATTTACGTTCCAATTTTCGAGTGGTCTGTTTTAAAGTGCGAGTGTCATTATTATAGCAGGATGCTAATTGTTTTCTCTCTGATCATTTTCCTTTTAAGAGGAGCTACATTATCTAAAGTATAGCGGAACGTTGACTCTAAGCATTCAGTTGCCTGATCAAGTTCTGCGGGGGCTGACAGTGACCCAGTCAAAGTTGATAACTCTGGGAGATCATTTATAAAGCTCTGTGCAGTAGTTGACGTGAATGTACGTTTAATACAGTAGCGTGGTGAGGTGCATATATTACTCAGATATATTTTGAATGAGATGAGATAATGATCTGAGAACTTCAGACTGTGGAAGTGTGACTACATTTTCTATGTTTAACCCGAATGATAGTATTAGATCGAGGGTGTGACCACCATTATGGGTCAGTCCTATGACACTCTGATTAACCCCTACTGAATCTAAAATGGACACAAACGCTGTTTTCAAAGGGTCTTCTGGGTTATTGAAGTGAATATTAAAATCTGACAATTAAAGCTTTGTCTAAGGAAATGACCAGGTCTGAGATGAAATCTGCAAATTCAGAAAGAAACTCTGACTATGGGCCCAGGGTCCTGTAAATAATAAGTAATGGAATTAACTGGGAAGACTTAATTTTCGAAGCTACATACATTATATTAGTAGGAAGAACTTCAAATGTATTAAATTTATAACCAGGTTTGTGTGTTACACCTGGATAATCATTATAAATAACTGCGATGCCTCCTCCTCTGCCAGCTAGATGAGGCTGGTGTATATAACTGTATCCAGGAGGACTAGCTTCATTTAATGCTTATATTAATTTGGCTTAATCTATGTTTCAGTCAAACACAGTACATTAAACTCCTGATCAGTAATAAGTTCATTAACCAATACATCTAAAGTGCTAATGGTTAATGAACTTATTACTGATCAGGAGTTTAATGTACTGTGCTTTAATGTACTGTGTGTTAGTACTTTAGATGTACCCCTCCTAGAACTGCCACCTTATTGTGGTGGAGGAGTTTGTGCGCTTGAATGATCCTAGGAGCTATGTTGTCGGGGACATTATGCCCCTGTTAGGGTTTCCCAAGGCAGACAGGTCCTAGCTGATAGGCCAGACAAAGAGCAGTTCACCAAAACCCCTTATGGAAATAAAAAAATTAAGGACCGTGATGTTGCCCGGTATGGCGCAGCCAGGGCCCCACCCTGGAGCCAGGCCTGGGGTTGGGGCTCGTATGTGAGCACCTGGTGGCCGGGCCTTTGCCCATGGGGCCCAGCCGGGCTCAGCCCGAAGCGGTGACATGGGCCCGACTTCCTGTGGGTTCACCACCTACAGAGGTAGCCGTAGGGGGCCGGTGCAGTGTGGATTGGGCGGCAGTCGAAGGCAGGGGCCTCGACGACCTGATCCCCAAACACAGCGGCTAGCTGTTGGGACATGGAATGTCACTTCGCTGGGGGGGGAAGAGCCTGAGCTTGTGTGGGAGGTTGAGAGGTACCGACTAGAGATAGTTGGGCTCACCTCCACGCACAGCTTGGGCTCTGGAACCCAGCTCCTCAAGAGGGGCTGGACTCTCCACTTCTCTGGAGTCGCCCACAGTGAGCGGCGGCAGGCTGGTGTGGGCTTGCTTACAGCTTCCCAGCTCAGCCACCATGTGTTGGAGTTTACCCCAGTGAATGAGAGGGTCACCTCTCTGCGCCTTCGGGTCGGGGAGAGGGCTCTTGCTGTTGTTTGTGCCTACGGGCCGAATAGCAGTATAGAGTATCCAGCTTTCTTGGAGTCCCTGGGAGAGGTACTGAGAGGTGCTCAGACTGGGGACTCCATTGTTCTACTGGGGGACTTTAACGCTCACGTGGGCGACAACAGTGACACCTGGAGGGGCATGATTGGGAGGAACGGCCTCCCTGATCTGAACCCAAGTGGTGCTTTGTTATTGGACTTCTGTGCTAGTCACGGTTTGCCCATAACAAACACCATGTTCAAGCATAGGGGTGTCCATAAGTGCACATGGCACCAGGACACCTTAGGTCGGAGGTTGATGATCGACTTTGTTGTCATTTCATCTGATCTCCGGCCCTATGTCTTGGACACTCGGGTAAAGAGAGGGGCTGAGCTGTCAACTGTTCACCACCTGGTGGTGAGTTGGATCCGCTGGCGGAGGAGGAAGCCGGACAGACCTGGCAGGCCCAAACATATGGTGAGGGTCTGCTGGGAACGTCTGGCTGAGCACTCTGTCGGGGAGGTCTTTAACTCCCACCTCCTGGAGAGCTTCTCCCAGCTTCTGAGGGAGGTGGGGGACATTGAGTCTGAGTGGACCATGTTCTCTGCCTCCATTGTTGAAGCGGCTGTTTGGAGCTGTGGCCGCAAGGTCTCCGGTGCCTGTCGTGGTGGCAATCCCCGAACTCGGTGGTGGACACCGGAAGTAAGGGATGCCATCAAGCTGAAGAAGGAGTCCTATTGGGCCATGTTGACCTCCGTGACTCCTGAGGTAGCTGATGGGTATCGGCAGGCCAGGTGTGCCGCAGCTCAGGCAGTTGCGCAGGCAAAAACTCGGAACTGGGAGGAGTTTGGTGAAGCCATGGAGGAGGACTATTGGTCAGCCTCGAGGAAATTCTGGCAAACCGTCCGGCACCTCAGGAGGGGGAAGCAGTACTCTGCCAACACTGTTTACAGTGCGGGTGGGGAGCTGTTGACCTCGACTGGGGATATTGTCGGGCGGTGGAAGGAATACTTTGAGGATCTCCTCAATCCCACCATCACGTCTTCCATTGAGGAAGTGGAGGCTGATGACTCAGACATGGACTCATCCATTACACATGCCGAAGTCACTGTGGTGGTTTGCAAGTTCCTCGGTGGCAAGGCACTGGGGTTGGATGAAATCCACCCTGAGTATCTCAAGTCTCTGGATGTTGTAGGGCTGTCTTGGCTGACACGCCTCTGCAACATCGCATGGCAGTTGGGGACAGTGCCTCTGGAGTGGCAGACCGGGGTGGTGGTCCCTCTTTTTAAGAAAGGGGACCAAAGAGTGTGCTCCAATTATAGGGGAATCACACTTCTCAGCCTCCCCGGGAAGGTTTACTCCAGGGTACTGGAGAGGAGAATTCGGCCAATAGTCGAACCTTGGATCCAGGAGGAACAATGCGGTTTTTGTCCTGGTCGTGGAACGCTGGACCAGCTCTATACCCTTCATAGGGTGCTCGAGGGTTCATGGGAGTTTGCCCAACCAGTCCACATGTGCTTTGTGGATTTGGAGAAGGCATTCGACCGTGTCCCTCGTGATATCCTGTGGGGGGTGCTTCAGGAGTATGGGGTTCGGGGCTCTTTGCTAAGGGCTGTCCCGTCCTTGTACAAACGGAGCAGGAATCTGGTTCACATTGCTGGCAGTAAGTCAGACCTGTTCCCAGTGCATGTTGGACTCCAGCAGGGCTGCCCTTTTCACTGGTTCTGTTCATAATTTTTATGGACAGAATTTCTAGGTGCAGCCAGGGGCCGGAGGGAATCCTGTTTGGGAACCACAGGATTTCATCTCTGCTTTTTGTGGATGATGTTGTCCTGTTGGCTTCTTCAAACCAGGACCTTCAGCATGCACTGGGGTGGTTTGCAGTTGAGTGTGAAGCGCTCATGATGAGAATCAGCACCTCCAAGTCCGAGGCCATGGTTCTCGACCGGAAAAGGGTGGCTTGCCCTCTCCAGGTTGGTGGAGAAGTCCTGCCTCAAGTGGAGGAGTTTAAGTATCTTGGGATCTTGTTCACAAGTGAGGGAAGGATGGAGCATGAGATCGACAGGTGGATCGGTGCAGCCTCTGCAGTGATGCGGTCACTTTACCGGTCTGTCTTGGTGAAGAAGGAGCTGATCCAAAAGGTGAAGCACTCGATTTACCAGTCAATCTACGTTCTGACTCTCACCTATGGTCATGAGCTTTGGGTAATGACCGAAAGAACAAGATCGCGGATACAAGCGGCCAAAATGAGTTTCCTTCGCAGGGTGGCTGGGCGCTCCCTTAGAGATAGGGTGAGAAGCACAGTCACTCGGGAGGAGCTCAGAGTAGAGCTGCTGCTCCTCCACATTGGGAGGAATCAGCTGAGGTGGCTCGGGCATCTCTTTCGGATGCCTCCTGGACGCCTCCCTGGGGAGGTGTTCCAGGCATGTCCCCCCAGGCGGAGGCCTGGGGAAGACCCAGGGCACGCTGGAGGGACTATGTCTCTCGGCTGGCCTGGAAACGCCTTGGTGTTCTTCCCAAGGAACTGGCCGAGGTGTCTGGGGAGAGGAAAGTTTGGGCTTCCATGCTCAGACTGCTGCCTCCGTGACCTGGCCATGGATAAGTGGAAGAAAATGAGATGAGATGAGACTTTAGATGTAAGCGATCTTCAGAAGAGCCTCTTGGAGTATTGAAAAGCTCTTAGTGCTGCTAGATCAACATCTCTCCACCCTAATAGAAGATGAAAATAATCCTAGATGCTTATTTAATACTGTCGCAAAATTAGCTAGGAATAAGGCTACCATAGACATATGTACACCTGTAGTATGTAGTAGCAATGACTTCATGATTTTTTTCAATGGCAAAATTGAAAATATCAGACAAAAAATTCAAACTACTAATTTAAGGCCAGACAATTTAAGTGACCCTGCAGTTAGCAATATAACTATCAGATCTGCAATTAGAATGTTTTACTCCCCTTAGAGAAATTGAACTAACTTCACTAATTTCCACATCAAAATTTTCAACTTGTTTACTAGATCCCTTACCTACATGAATACATAATGCCAGAAGCAATCAAACCTCTTCTAAAAATAATAAATTCTTCCCTTTGGTTATGTACCCAAATCATTTCAATTAGCAGTTATCAAACCTGACCTCAAAACCCCTGTCCATTTATAGGCCAATATCAAACCATTTATCTCCAAGATCCTAGAAAATGATATGGCACAGCAGTTATGCTCATATCTACATTGGAATAACATCAGGATTTAGACCTCATTGAGACACCACTGGTTAAAGTAGTTGTGTTGTGGGAGTCAAGAGAATGGCCCTCACCTGGCTCAGGTCTTATTAACTGATCACTATCAATTTGTTGATGTAAATTGTGACTCTTCTATGCATACTAAAGTAAAGTTTGGTGTTCCACAAAGTTCTGTCTCAGGCTCACTGTTTTTTTCTTCACATACTGTATGTTACCTCTGGGTAATATTATTCGTAAGCATGGTATTAGCTTCCACTATTATGCTGATGATGTCAATTGCTAGTTCTCAAGCCAAGAAGAATTGTCTCTTTTCAGCCAAATCCAATGAGAGCCTTTTTCAACTGTCTCCTGTTGGTCCTTAATCAGTGATTAACTTGATGCTTGTGCAACAGAAGCATTTAAGAAATAAGTTGACAAATTTCCTTTCAATGTACCCACGTACACCGACAGCCAAATGGTGGTACTGAATCTTCCATCCTTGTTGTTCACACTCTTCTACCAGTTCTTCATATCTGCTCTCTTTTCTCTCTTCTGCTGTAGCAAAGTTGTCTTCCCAGGGCACAGTTAGTTCTAAGACTATGCCCTCTTTCCTCTTTTCACACCATACCACAATGTCAGGTCAATGACGTGTTTGGACCATTGGAAAAACCAAGAAATTATCCAGATCTACTGTCACTTTCCAGTTTCCACGCCATCTCTCATCTATCTCCTGTGACTTGCTGTGACTATTTGCAGTACCGAAGCACCCAGCTTTTGGAAATTTATTCCCTTTATCTTCTCCACTTTGGGAAGCTCACCGCCATTAAACTGATTGATTTTCTTCTGCAGTACTTTTTCTATAATTTTCAGCACTTCACTGTGATGTCAAGTGTATCTTTCCAGTGCAAGCTTGCAGTTAGACAGAATGTGTTTGAGTGTTCCTTTTTCTCTGCATCGGTCATTATTGTCTTGCTTCCAGTGGACTAAGTTGACTGGGGATGGCATTGCATCGTACGTTGACTTTATCAGAAATGAAGTTCTTGATCTTTCCCAACTCCAGATCTCTTTCCATCCAATTTTCCTGCTTACTACATTCTCCTCCCATCTTAAACACTGTCCTTGCTGTGCACACTGTACTAAATGAAGATATCATTCTTCTTGTTCTTTCCTTATCTCTCTCACTACTGCACTTCTTTTCTCCCAGTTGTTACTCATGCAGAACGGCTTAAAGTTTTGTAACCCAAAACCTCCTTTCATCTCCTGCACAGCACCTACAATCTCTGCGTGCTTTAGGTTGTCAATCGCTTTGCTAGCTGCCTCTTCTGCTTTTCATTTTGTCCTAGTTCATACTTCTGGTGGTTCATCCCTTATCTCTGGATCATTAGAGAAGCATAACATCACTGTCTGCACTTTTGCTGCTTTTATATTCTTCAACGATGGAAGTAATCAGTAGCTCTAATTGGCCCTTCTTTCCAAATATTGCAGTAGTGTTTAATGGCCTTGGTACCCTTAACCACTTCCTAATATACACACTGCACCTTTGTTCCATTCGTTCAACTCATGTTAGTGGCACTTCATACATTTGAAGAGGCCACCTCAACCGAGGGTATAAGCCATACTGCAAACACCAACATTTTTGCTTTCCAGGTAACTCAGTTTTATCAATTGCTTTAAGTCCATCTTCAACCATTTTTTGTATCTCATATCCTTGGTTCCTGTCACTAAGCGATCCTTTGTACCACCTTCCTAAGCTTTTAACAGGTTCTTCCTTAACAGTTGGAATTTTCTCCTCCAATCTTGAACCTAACTTCCTTCTGCTTCCCTTTGACATACGGTAGGTGATACTTCTGCATTTCTTTACCTTGAACCTCATTCCAGACCAATCGATGAGTTCGTTTAATCGAGTTAGGACTTCTTCCATTCCTTTAACCTCTTTTGATTTCATAGCAGTTTCATCCATAAATGCTCTAAGTGGTGTCTTCACAAGTGTGTTATCACAATTCGTAGATCTCAAGATTAACTCCATTACAAGCACAGACAAAATCACTGATATTGTGCATCCAGCTGCGATTCCTACTTCCAACCATAGTGAAACTACCTGTGGTGAAACGCATTTTGAAGTGATCATAGTACTTCATTAGCATGGACTGCACTGATTTCAGGATCCAGAAAAAATCCATAGCTTTCTGTATCATCTCATGTGGTATAGACCCATACGCATTAGCAAGATCAAGCCACACAATTACATATTCCTTCATCTTCTTAGCTTGTTGTATACTTTCCTAAATTGCATAGGTGTGTTCAATACATCCTGGGATTCCTGCCTTCTGCACTGATTTGTTTAAACTATTTGTTTTAACTATAATGAATTTCCTGGTTATACAATTATACTTCGTGACTATATAAGACAAAGTTATGGAAGCAAATTATTTATAATCACACTATCTGTTTTCACCCAAATGAGGACGGGTTCCCTTTTGAGTCTGATTCCTCTCAAAGTTTCTTCCTTGGAAGAATCTGATGGAGTTTTTCCTTGCCACAGTGACCTCAGGCTTGCTCATCAGGGATGAATAAATTTATTATGGATAAAATTAGTTCATATGTTTTACGTCTTTCTTTTCCTGTGAAGCTGCTTTGCGATAATGTCTTGTTAAAAGCACTATACAAATAAATTGGCTTGACTTTAATGTGAAAGTTTATTGTTATAACAAGATGTTTTTCATGTTTTAACAAGATAATTTATATTGCTCAGTTATAAGGTGAAACGCTCTTGTTTGAACGAGGAAATGGTCTGCAGAGAATAGATAAACTGAAGAATATGGTTGATTTACACAATTTGATTAAGTTCTACTTTATGCATGGGCTGAGACTTGGTGAGATTCTGCTGTTATTCAGCATGGTGGATGATACTGTAATAAGTATGCACACAAAGAAGGATTTGAAGCTGCATGGGCCTGTACTGAAGAAAGAATGAGTCCAACTCTCTGGAGGCATCATTTCTTATTGATCAGCTGGAGGAACATGGAAGGAGCTAAGTGGTGTAGTGGTTGGCACTGTCGCCTCACAGCAAGAAGGTCCGGGTTCGAGCCCCGTGGCCAGCGAGGGCCTTTCTGTGCAGAGTTTGCATGTTCTCCCTGTGTCCGTGTGGGTTTCCTCCGGGTGCTCCAGTTTCCCCCACAGTCCAAAGACATGCAGGTTAGGTTAACTGGTGACTCTAAATTGACCGTAGGTGTGAATGGTTGTCAGAGTACAAAATATTTTATTTAGTTATATTTAATTTAATAGATACATGCTGGTGGGCGGCACAGTGGTGTAGTGGTTAGCACTGTCGCCTCACAGCAAGAAGGTCTGGGTTCGAGCCCCATGGCCGGTGAGGGCCTTTCTGTGCAGAGTTTGCATGTTCTCCCTGTGTCTGCGTGGGTTTCCTCCGGGTGCTCCGGTTTCCCCCACAGTCCAAAGACATGCAGGTTAGGTTAACTGGTGACTCTAAATTGACCGTAGGTGTGAATGGTTGTCTGTGTCTATGTGTCAGCCCTGTGATGACCTGGCGACTTGTCCAGGGTGTACCCCGCCTTTCGCCCGTAGTCAGCTGGGATAGGCTCCAGCTTGCCTGCGACCCTGTAGAACAGGATAAAGCGGCTAGAGATGATGAGATGAGATGAGATGAGATGAGATACATGCTGCACCATCTAATACAGTTATCAGATAAATATTATTTTAGGACAATGTGTGATTCAAGCGTGACTGTTCCACACAAGTGTGATGTTTATAGCAGTGCTAACACTTTTGGAGTGTATGTGGAAAATGCAGAGTGTAAATGGAAGTCATTATAAGCAATAGCAATCTCATTCCATTAGACATTCTGATATAAACACTTAGCTACATGGTATCTTTGTAATTTGGGTCTAAGTATGTATTTATAAGAAAACTAGTACAGAATCTATGCTAAGCACTAGCTAGTGCTAAGGTAATCATGATCCTACTATTGGTATACCTATAAAGATACATGCAACAGTATAAAATATTTTATTTAGTTATATTTAATTTATTGTGTCTTAATAATCATAATATAGTGCCAGTGGTATAATCATGGCTAGTTGTCTAAAGTCAGAATAATTAGCTATATTCTTATACATACACTGTATTTGATAGTACATAATAGTGGTTTCATTTGGACTATATCTATTGCATTATAAGGTCATTATAAATTTGCTCATAATATGTACATGTTCATGTGTTTTCCTCCTAACAGTGAGCTGTAGGTAATTGATCAACTCCCTGTATATCATCCTATACATCCTGATTAGAAAGTGAGTGATAATGTCAGGAATCATATCTCTTTTCAGGAACACCACTGAGCTGATCTCAGTTAGGGGACAGTGACAGTGACAGTGACGCATCTCTTTATGAACATGTTGTGTCCATTAATGGATGGAGTAGAAGGGGGCAAATTGTGCAGAGCTACATATTGGGAACAGCCAGTAATTGTATACACCATTACTGAAATATTGAGGAATTGCATTTTAGAATGTGCTTGAAATTGTCTGTGTGTCTAAATGCATAGTAACATAATGATGGCTGTAAAAACTATCTGTGCTTCATACTGTCTAGTGATGAAAAAAGTCTTTATATCAGACACTCATGGTTACTGTCAGTAAACCTGCTGGAAACAAGCAAACTACAAACATGGACAGCTCGGACTACAACTCCCAGCATGCACAGCGCCCTCTATCTCCCACCTTCTGATTCACAGCTGACTCACATTTCCACAATCACCTGTCTCCCTATATAAACCCCAGTCACACTCTCACCCATTGTGAAGTATCGTCCTGATTTACCAGTTCATACCAAGCCTTGTTTCTTTCTGACTGCCTTTCTGCCTTTTTGACCCTTGCCAGTACTTCCTCCTTTTCTCACTCTCTGTCTTGCCCTTGTAACTCTCTGTTTGACGATCGCCCGACCCTTGCTCGCTTCTGACTGTTTTCTGTCTCTTGATTTGGCTTGGTTTGCCCTTCTTAAGCTGTCTTCCACCACACATACATCCGTAAGTGCCTGCGTCCTCACAGGATACTTCACCAGCATGGACGTAGTGGAGGATTCTAAACAGATGGCTTTCAACACACAAGGGTGCCTGCGAGGAGAACATCAACAGATGCTCGCCGATTTGAACACCAGAGTGACGCAGCTTACAACTGTTATGTCGCAGGCCCTCCTAGCATGCCCTGAATCTCCTCCTCATCCGGTGTTGCAACTCCCTGTGCTAGAGAAGTTCGCTGGCAACACCACCGCATGTAAGGGCTTCTTGTTGCAATGCTCATTGTATTTCGCCACCATGCCTGATTTACCTGATGAGCACAAAATCGCTAAGTTTCTGTCTCTCCTCACCTGCAAAGCACTCTGTTGGGCTACAGTTGTCTGGAACAGGGGTGGAAAGCCAACAGAGTCATATGAGCAGTTTCTCTCCCTCTTTAAGAGGGAGAGAAACTGCTGACCCATCATCTCTCCCCAACTTCGATCCCTTCAGGGATCATGAACCTGAAGGGATCGAAGTTGGGGAAAGCCTTCTCACCAGTTCACAGGGCACTAGAAGCATTGCAGAATATGCCCTGGACTGCAGGACTCTTGCAGCTGCCAGCAGATGGAATGACCCTGCCCTGAAGGCAGTTTTTCACCAAGGTCTACGTCCAGAAATACTCAGTGAACTGGCATGTAGGGATGAGAATCTCTCATTGGATGCCCTCATCAAACTGGCTATTTGACTAGATCAACTTTTAAAGCACTGGCCCTCACTCCTCACTGACAAAAAAAATCTTCATCTCCAGAGGACAATGCACCTATGGAGTTGTCATGCACAAGGTTGACCCGCGCTGAGTGTGCCAGACGGCGTAAGGAGGGGCTGTGCTTTTACTGTGGGAATGCAGATCACAGCATTCAGCATTGTCCAGTCCGACCTGCCCGAGGAGCCTTGACAGAGATACCTGTTCCAGCCACGAGTACAGTGAGAAAATTCAACTCTAAGTCCTTTCAAGTTCCAGTGTTACTGAAGATGGTGTCCTCCACTCATGTCCTGTCTGCCTTCATTGAGTCAGGGGCAGAGGAGAACTTTATCAGTGAAGCCCTTGTGCAAAAGCTCAACTTGCCAGTCACCTCTTTGCACAGCACTCTTAGCGTCAGGACAATTGACGGAGGACCCATAGGCAATGGGCTGGTCACATCATGAGCACAACCCTTACAGATACAGGTGGGCACACTACACAAGAGCTCATCTCACTGTACATCACAACCACTGTCTGTCACGACATCCTAGGATATCCCTGGCTACAACTTCATGATCCCCTCATCTCATGGCAAAATAAGGAAATACTCCAATGGTCACCCACATGCTTTCAGAGCTGCCTCTCTTGTCCTCAACTCCTTGTTTTCCCCACTTCTGTTGACAGCCCACTCCCCAACTCCATGGACAACGTTCCCAAGTGTTACTGGGATCTTTCCAAAATCTTCAGCAAGAGGAAGGTCTGCTGGTTACCACCGCATTGGCCCTGCGACTGTGCCATAGAGCTACTGCCAGGCATGGTTCCACCCTGAGGTCGCATCTAACCTCTGTCCCAGAAAGAACACGCTGCCATGGAGGAATACATTCAGGAGGCTCTCAAGCAAGGTTACAGCCGCCGGTCAAAATCTCCTGTGTCTGCTGGCTTCTTCGTGGAGAAAGGAGGAGGTGGACAGCAATCCTGCATCGATTACAGAGGACTCAATGAAGTCACCATTAAGTATCCGTATCCTCTCCCTCTGGTTCCGGCAGCTCTGGAGCAACTTCGATCGGCCAAGGTGTTCTCCAAGCTGGATCTACGCAGTGCATATAACCTGATCCGGATCAAACGAGGTGATGAGTGGAAAACCGCCTTCAGCACAGCCACTGGTCACTTTGAATACGGGGTCATGCCATATGGCCTTTCTTCAGCTACCAGCGTGTTCCAAAGTTTCAGCAATGACGTACTGCGGGACATGCTGGGCAAATATGTCACTGCCTGTATAGATGACATTTTGATGTATTCCTCTGACTTCCACAGTCATCAGGAACATGTCAGAACTGTACTCAAATGGTTATTGGAAAATCACCTCTATGTAAAGGCAGATAAATGCGAATTCCATCAAGACAAGTTCTCCTTCCTGGGCTACATAATCAGCACAGAAGGAGTAAGCATGGACTCAACTAAAGTCTTGGCAGTAACCTTGTGGCCAACCCCCAAGTCAGTCAAGGACCTCCAGAGATTTCTAGGCTTTGCCAACTTCTACCGCTGTTTTATTAGGAACTTCAGCACCTTGGCCGCTCTGTTGACCACCCTCCTGAAGAAGGGTCCCAAGGGCCTGTGATGGAATCCTATGGCAGGAGCTGCCTTCAACCAGCTAAAGTCCGCATTCAAGTCAGCCCCGATTCTTCAGCACCCGGACCCCATGAAACCATTTGTCGTGGAGGTGGATGTCTCAGAAACGGGAGTAGGAGCCATCCTGTCTCAGTGGTTCAGGGAAAAGCCCAAGTTACACCCAGTGGCTACCTTTTCCAAGAAATTGACACCCGCCGAGAGGAACTATGATGTAAGTAATTGTGAGCTGTTGGCCATCAAGCTAGCCCTTGAAGAATGGTGACACTGGTTGGAGGGAGCCACTTACCCATTTGTCATCCTCACTGACCATAAGAATTTAGAGCATCTCAAGAAGCCCAAGAGGTTGAATCCATGTCAAGCCAGGTGGGCACTGTTCTTCACCCATTTTAATTTCTCCATCTCCTTCTGACCAGGTTCCAAGAACACCAAGGTGGACACTTTGTCCCAGGCAGTAGAACCTTCTCCCAAGGACAAAGAACTGCAACCCATCATTCCGCCACAACACTTCATACAGTTCATCATGTGGGATTTGGACAACGAAATTCATAAGGCACGACCACGAACTTTACCAAGTCACCTCCCACCTGATCTTCTCTGTGCCAGCACATCTATGCAGCAAACTCATCACCTGGGCACATGCATCTCCTGCCACTGGTCACCCTAACAGTCAACACACCTACCAGATGTTGAACAGGTACTGTTGGGACAACATGCTCTCTGAAATAAACCAGTTCATCTCTTCCTGCTCCGACTATGCCCAGGCCAAGGTTCCATGATCTCCTCTGGCTGGCAAGCTAATGCCTCTACCTGTCCCGCAGTGACCCTGGTCACACCTTGCGATTGATTTCATCATGGACCTCCCTTCCTCACAGAACAATACCACCATCATGGTAACCATTGATAGCTTCTTAAAAGCCTTGAAGCTCATTCCTCTACCTGGTATCTCTATGGCCACCCAAATGGCTGAGCTCCTGTTCCAGCAGGTCTTCAGATGTTATGGCATTCCAGAAGATGTTGTCAGTGATAGAGGTCTGCAATTCATTTCCAAATTCTGGTCCAGCTTCATGGAGAGGTTGGGAGTGTCTGTAAGCCTTACCTCCAGTTACCATCCTCAATCCAATGGACAGGTAGAATGATCTAACCAAGAAATCAGCTGCTTCCTATGGCTCTACTGCATGCACAACCAGGGGCATGCGTCCTGCCATGGGTCGAGTATGCGCAGAACTCTCTAAAACATTCTGCTACTCAACTAACACCATTCCAGTGCATACTCAGCTACCAACCACCCTTGTTCCCCTGGGACAACGCACCCAGTCAGGTACAGGCAGTTGATGAATGGTTCCAGCGCAGCCAAACCATTTGGGATGAGGTCCATCAGTGGCTAGAAGTCGTCTGTGCCAAGTACAAGACTTATGCTGATAGACACAGAGGAGAGACTCCCATCTTCCTTCCCAGTGATCGAGTATGGGTGGCCACAAAGAATCTACAAGAGACAAACAGCTGTAGAAAGCTTCAACCATGCTACATTGGACCATTAAAAGTTCTGTGCTGCATCAATGAAGTCTCGTACTGTCTGGAACGTCCACCGCACAGCCAAGTCTCTCCCACATTCCACGTCTCAAATCTCAAGCCTGCCATCCCAGGACCTCTTGCCGACAATACACCTACCCAAGAACACCCTTCTTTGAATCTAGAGAGGGAACCCATCTACCAGGTCAACAAGATCCTCAACTCCAGATGAAGAGGAGGCCAGATTGAGTACCTGGTGGATTGGGAAGGGTACGGACCAGAAGAATAAAGTTGGGTCAAGTCCAAAGACATCCTTGACCCTCTTCTGAAACAGGACTTCCATGCCCAGCACCCAGAGGTAGAGGACGTCCCCGAAAGAGTATAGCTCCCGGAGGTAGCTCCTCAGGGGGCTCTGTCAGTAAACCCGCTGGAAATAAGCAAACTACAAACATGGACAGCTCAGACTACAACTCCCAGCACGCACAGCACCCTCTATCTCCCGCCCTCTGATTCACAGCTGACTCACATTTCCACAATCACCTCTCTATATAAACCCCAGTCACACACACCAATTGCAAAGTATCATTCTGATTCCACAGTTCATACCAAGCCTTGCTTCTTTCTGACTGCCTTTCTGCCTTTTTGACCCTTGTGAGTATTTCCTCGTTTTCTCACTCTCTGTCTTGCCCTTGTAACTCTGTTTGCTGATCACCTGACTCTCGCTAGCTTCTGACTGTTTTCTATCTCTCAATTTGGCTTGGTTTGCTCTTCTTAAGCTGTCTTCCATTGCACATACATCCGTAAGTGCCTGCATCCTCACAGTTACATGTCATATGTGTTTCTTTCTCCCCTATTGTAGATTGTCATGGAGAGGACTCTTTGCATTCCTTACACCACCAATACACTACACATTTTAACATATACTGTATTAATTAGTAAATAAATTTCTTAATTGTGTATTTATTTCCACTTGATTTATACTTAAATAAAACAATCACAAAATGTAAATATTAGCTACAAACTATTGCATGCTGTATGAGGGTAAAGTTTTAAACAGCACATAATTATAAGATTATTACTGTTTCCCCCCAATCAATTTACTGTAGTTAGTAATGAATTGAATCACAGTGCATTTGGTACGAATGTACTGATGGGAATGTAGTGAATATACTATGAAGCCATGCTGTTGTAGCCTGTGCAGAATGAGGCCTGGTATTGTCCTACAGAAATAAGCATGGACTTTCCCAGGAAGAGATGTTGCCTTGATGGCAAGATATGTCTTTCTGAAATCCCAGTATAGGCCTCCACATCAATGGTACCTTCACACAAATGAAACTCTCCAATACCGTGGGCACTGATTGCACCCCATACCATCACAGATGCTGGCTTTTACACAATTCTCTGATAACAAACTGGATGGTCATGTTCACCTTTGGCATGGAGAACTCGACATCCAGGGTTTCCAGAAACAAGCCGATATGTGGATTCATCTGACCACAGTACACATATCCACTGTCTTTCAGTTCATCTGAGATGAGATCTGGCCCAGAGAAATCAGTGGCATTTCTGCATACAATTAATGAATGGCTTCCTCCTTGCATAATATAGTTTCAGGCTGCATTTCTGGATGCAGTGGCAGACTGTATTGAGCAACAGTTTTCCAAAGTACTCCTGAGCCCATATTTGTCTCATTAGCATGATGGTTTCTCAGGCAGTGCCGCCTGAAGGCTTGAAGGTCACACACATTCAACAGTGGTTTCCGACACTGCCCTTTACGCACTGAAATGTCTCTGAATTCCCTTAATCTTTTTTATGATATTATGTCCTGTAGATTTTAAAAAACCTAAATTCTCTGCAATCTTGCTTTGAGAAATGTTTTTTGAATTGACTAACAATTCTCTCGTGAATTTTGGCACAATGGGGTGAGTCATGACCGATCTTTGCAAGCAAAGACTGAACCTTTGGTGCATGTTCCTTTTATACTCAATCATGATACCCTCACCTGTTACCAATTAACCTACCTATTGTGGAATCTGCAAAAATTGTGTTACATTCCATTACATGGCATTTAGCAGATGCGCTTATCCAGAACGACGCACAAGTGCAAAAGTCAGCTACAAGAAGTGCTGAACTTCTAGACAAGAATGTTCTAGTGCCAGCTGAACAACTGACAAAATAATCCTGTAATATTCTGTTGAAGTACCAACAATCAGTGTTACTTGAAAATCCTATAAATTTTTCAGTCTTATTTTGCCTCTGTCCCATTTTGAATGTGTTGCAGGCATCAAATTCTAACTTCTTTTATATTTACAAAATACAATTAGGTTAGTCAGTAAAACTATTGAAAATCTTTATTTGTAATTTTATCAGTTAAATAAAGGTTCATGTGAATTAAAAAAATCACAGATTTTTGTTTTTATTGCACTTTGGAAAATAGGCCAACTTTTCTGGAAATGGGGTTTATAAAGGTGGTGATGGATTGCGTTTACCGACAACGGTTTTCCAAAGTGTTCCCAAGCCCTTGTAGTAATGTCTAATCTCATCTCATTATCTCTAGCCGCTTTTTCCTTCTACAGGGTCGCAGGCAAGCTGGAGCCTATCCCAGCTGACTACGGGCGAAAGGCGGGGTACACCCTGGACAAGTCGCCAGGTCATCACAGCCTTGTAGTAATGTCCTTATAAAATCATGTCTGTTTTTAATGCAGTGCTACCAAAGAAATCAAAGTTCATGGGTGTTCAATGTTGGTTTTGGGCCTTGCCCCTTACATGCAGAGATGTTTCCAGATTCTCTGAATCATTTGATGATATTCTGGATTGTAGATGGTGAAATCCCTAAATTCTTTGCAGTTGTACATTAAGATATGTTGCTCTTAAAATGGTGAATCTCACCCCTTCCTTGCTTGTGAATTGAGGCTTTTGATGATGCCCCTTTCATACCCACTCTTGATACTAGCAGCTTTTACCAATTAAATGGTTTACTTGTAGAATGTTTTAAACAGGTGTTTTTTTTTTTTTTTGGCATTTCACAACTTTCCCAGTCTTTTGTTGTCCCTGTCCCAAATTTTTTGGAATGTGTTGCAGGCATCAATTTCAGAATGAGTGTATATTTACAAAAAACAATAAAGTTTCAGTTTGAATATTAAATATCTTGTCTTTGTATTGGATTCAGTTGAATATCAATTGAAAGGGATTTGCAAAATCACATTCTGTTTTACAGTGTTCCCTCTTTTTTGAAATTGGGGTTGTGTATATATTCTTGTAAGGTGGAAGAAGGTAACACATATATCTGTATACAAGTATATCTGGGACTTTAATTTATTTGAGCCACATAGCCCAACAAATTCAGAAGTGTTTTTGCACCATAATATACTGCTTGATAAGGAATATTAACATTTATTTTCACATTATAAATAAATAGGTAATCTTATATATTCATAGAAAACAGTTAACCTATCTCCTGATGGAAAAGGTGTGTGGCACTAGAACACAAAGAATTTATTAGCCAGATGAGTGGCTAAATCAGCCCGCAAAGCCCTTAGAATAAAATGCAGATATACTATTACAATTGATGCTGCTAGTACACCTCTCAAAATAGGAACCTACTTTATAAAAGTTTTCAGATAGTACAAATAAATGAGATAAAGCACTGAAAGATTTGGCCCCACATACATTCAAAAAGCTGTTCAATGAAAACACGGCAGATAAATTGTCTTAAGAGGTTGAACAATGAACTCCTCATATGACATGTTTCAGACACTGAATAAATGGGAAAAACTTTCATGGACAGATGTTGAGAAAATATTATTTTATATAGTACACTTCTTTTACAGAAACAGTACTGTGCAATAAAAGGCCTTATTCATAGCTTAATTGAAAGGATCACTCAAAAAAAAAGGCAAAATCAGAGGTCCTTCAATGGTACAATTCAAATAGTAAAATCAGAGGTACAGCAACTTTCAAGTCTAATGCAGAATAATAAACAATATGTCTGAAGGTTCTCAGTCATCCAGATCATAATAAACCATAGGTGCTAAAAAAGGCAACTGGACTTGCTTGAAATTCTTGACGACGTTTCACCTCTCATTCGAAAGGCTTCTTCAGTTCTGTCTGACTAGTGGGGAGCTCCAGGTATTTATCATCTAGTGGATCAAAAGCAACCCTAAGGAGAGTCGGTGAGGTCACCTGGGTTGTTGAGTCATCCTGTAGGTGTAGGTTACTGGGGGCCGGGTGGGAACGGTGTTAGCAGCCTAGAGTGTCATTAGGGTGATCTGTGGGTTGTTGGCTCTCTCTACCATCATGTGAATCACTGAAGTCAGCTGAGTTGTGTGTATGTGTATTCAGTTTTCTGGGAAGTGTGCCAAGGACTGCATTGTCAGTGACTAAGGCTACATCCACACGACAACGGCAACGAGATGTTATTTAAAAAAATATCGCGTCCACATGGGCAACGATCAGTAAAATATCAGGTCCATACAGCAACGCAACGCTTGCTGAAAACGATGCAATACACATGCCACACCTCTAGGGGCGCTGTAAGACGGTCCCTTCGGAGACACCAGAACAATAGAAGAAGTAAGGATGCATGCGCATAAACTATTATGCGCGAGACTTCATATTAGCCACAAAGTCAGAAAAATCTGTTTGTAAAATTACATTATAATGACCAACTACAATGAAAAGTATTTTTCCAGTCTCACCTGTGAAAGGTAATCCCATGTGATCTCGTTTGGATGGTAAACCTGTTGGTACAGTTAAACGCAGTACATGAATGAGGCATCTTTATTCTCCGCTTTGACCCATCCAATATGGCGGTGAGGATGACGTATGATTCTATGCGGAAGGCAGCGTCTTTAATGGTCCGGAATAAATTGAATGCTACACGTTGATGGATTAATTTGTTCTTCTACGCCCTTTTTGAGGAATGTATTGTAGGACTTAAACCAACATCTGAAGAAGTGAGATCGCTCCTTTTTCTCCCTATTTTTGCTGGCGGGATTGACTCTGCCCTAAGGGCTATTCTCTCTCTCTCTCTCTCTCTCTCTCTCTCTCTCTCACTTTGCACCATTACACAATAAATATTCACAGTGAAAATATTTTGTAAGCATGTTTCATGAACCAAGTTATAGGATTTGTTGACAACTCGCATCGAGTTCGTTACACTTCTACCCGGCGTGAAGCACTGACAGTCATGTGGTTGTGACGTCATCGTAAACAAATCCGTTCTACTCATCCAGATGACTTCGCAACGGCAACGTTGCCAGATCTTTCCACTCTGGAACCTGTTCTCAAAAGATTGTGTTTTGGGGCACCCAAAACGCCGGTGCCGTGTGGACGCCAGGCCGAAACGATAAACAATTGTATCGGATTCACCTGAATCCGTTGCCGTGTGGACAGGGCCTAAGTGGTGTCTTAAACCACCTCCTCTGTTCAGTGATGGTTGTTCCAGGTTGATGAAAATGGCTTCTGTGAAGCGGTTGTTTAATTTCTCCAATATACAGGTCTGTGCATTCCTCACTGCATTGAATTGCATACACTATGTTGTCCTGTTTGTGTCTGACAGAGCACATCAATGCAGTTATCAACATCAAGTTCACTTGGGAGGATGTTAGTGGAAACAACCTAGTCTTTTTGGACTGCGGCGTGCACATCAAACAAGACAGAAGCCTTAGCATCGAGGTCTACCGGACCCCCCCCCCCCCCCCCCCCCCACACACACACACACAGACCAGTACCTACTGTTTGACCCTCACCACCCACTGGAACACAAGTCGGGGGTCATCAGAGGGCTCAGAACATTCCTACAACTGTAGAGGGAAAAGAGAAGGAGCAAAAACACAACGAGGAAGCACTTCAGAAGTACGGGTATCCCAACTGGGCTTTTGTCAAGATCAGAAAAAGAAACATAATGAACAGGGAAGAAAACAGCAAAAAATGCAAGAACATTGTCATTCCCTATACATTTCTGGACTATCTGAGAAACTCAGGAGGATCTTCTACAAACACAACATTCCTGTACATTTCAGACCCAGTAACATTCTGAGGCAGAAATTGGTCCACCCTAAGGACAGAATACCCAGACACAAACAGGACAACATAGTGTATGCACTCCAATGCAGTGAGGAATGCATGGACCTGCATATTGGGGAAATGAAACAACCGCTTCACAGGTGCATGGCTCAACACAAGACAGCCAGTTCCTCAGGCCAGGACTCTGCAGTCTATCTTCATCTCAATAACAAAGGACACTCGTTTCAGGACTGCAATGTACACATTTTAGCAGGAGAAGACCAGTGGTTTGAAAGAGGAGTAAAAGAAACCATTTTATCAACCTGGAACGACCATCACTGAACAGAGGAGGTAGTTTGAGGTGGGGTTTACTTTAGACCGTATCAGCGGATCATCAGATTAATGTTTTTAAAACGATTAGTGTGCACACAGCAATGCCAATACACGATTCGCCTGCACACAGCAACGCCAATACACGGATACGCTCGGCTCTGCAGGCATCCTGCACTCCAAATCACTCTGCCCTGAACAGCGAGTGCCCTCTGGAGGGTGCGCACTCCGGCCCTGTGCAGCTCACAGAGCGCATGAGTGGAGCGCACAAACAGTGATTTGGGACTGAGCCGCTGTGTGTGTGATCTCAGTGCATGTCGGGCATGCGCATCACTTACCACTTGCAAGTGGAAGGATGGCAAGCCTAAAGACAATCATAACTACACAATGGGCAATATTTGCATCAGTATTTGCAGTATTTTCATACTTTTATACTCGTTAATGAAAGGTGATACAAGGCGGAAGTCCGCACCGTTTTTCAGCAGTCACGTCACATGACCAACGCCAGCGAATCAGGAAGGTGGATGTCACAGTGACGTTGTCCAATGACAACGCCAGCTAGAGCTCAGCACAGCGTATCCGCGTATTCTCAATGTTTACACAGCACCGGACCAGACACGATCTGGATTGAATACGTGGACCCTGATGGATTCCCGTTTCCCGGCGTTTCCAGGCGTTTTAATGTAAACGGACAGTGCATCCGCGAAGAAAACGAGACAGATACGGTCTAATGTAAACTTGGCCTGAGACACCACTTATCAGGCACCTACAATGCAGTACTTGGCACACTTCCCAGAAAACTGAATACACATCCACACCAAAACTCAGCTGACTTCAATGACTCACATGATGGCAGAGAGAGCCAATGACCTACAGATCATCCTAACGACTCTCTAGGCTGCTAACACTGTTCACACCCGGCCTCCAGTGACCTACACCTACAGGATGACTCAACGACCCAGGTGACCTCACCAACTCTCCTTAGGGTTGCTTTTGATCCACTAGATGATAAATACCTGGAACTAACCACTAGTCAGACAGAACTGAAGAAGCCTTTTGGATGAGAGGTGAAACATCTTCAAGAATTTCAAGCAAGTCCAGTTGCCTTTTTTAGCACCTAGGAATAATAAACAATGTACAACAGAAACACACAATAAGATTAATTGTGAACCATGCAATTGTCTGAAAACCCTGTGGCTTAAAAAACAAAAGTCAGGCCATAACTACTTGGATGTTGACAAAATTGTTATTTTAGCAGTCTACCACAGCATATCAGGGTTACAATTAAATAAATGAATAATCTTGTTTGTGCATACACAAACAAGAGTTTGTGTATGCACAAACAAGATTATGGAGTGCATACACTATGCACTCCATAATTATAGATTATAGAGTGCATACATTATGAAAGAGTTTAAGTCACAATAGCTCGTGAACAATTTTTTTTTAGTGGCTATGTGGAAGAGCTGCTAATTCACAAGCCAGCAACTACAAGAGCACATTCTCATAAAGGTAAACTGGCACTCCTCTTTTTGGCCCAATTATTAAACCAAAAAAATACTCAAAAACATTCAGCTATGTGGTTATTTTATTGAGTCATAGTCAAAATGTTTATTCAGTCGCATTACAAATAAAAAAGGTTACATAGCTGCCGCGTCACGAGCCGTAACAGTCTCATGCTGTAGGTGTTGTGGCTGTTTTGTATAAAAACTGATCTACTACACTAATGATGCACAAGTTGATGTGTCGATTGGGCCTGCTCTCACTCATGCTTTTGTGGGAGAAAGGACAAATCTGCACAGCCATGCTAGTGGAAAGAATTCCTAGAAGAGTGATGGTTATTATAACAGCAAAGGGGGAACTAGAGCTCAAGAGATGTTCAAAATGCACAAGTGTTATGGTTATGTCCACAAACTTTTGGCCACAGTGTAGATGTATATAGAGGATTTACCACAAGATGTAAAACCACTGGTAAACCTCAAAAAAAGGAAGACCATAAATAGTTTGCCAAAAAGCACATCTAAAAATGCCTGTATAGTTCTGGAACAACATCCTATGGACAGATGAGACAAAGATCAGTTTGTACCAGAATGATGGGAAGAGAAGTGTATGGAGAAGGGAAGTAACTGGTCATAATCCAAAGAATACCACCTCATCTTATGGTGTGGGCATATATAGCTGACAACAGAACTGGTTCCCTTGTATTTTATTTTTTGATGTAACTGCTGCAGGATGAATTCTGAAGCGTAGGGCTATAATATTTGCTTAGATTTAGCCGAATGGTTCAAAGCTCATTGGGCAGTGCTTTCAACTGCAGATAACCCTTACAAAAGCAACCCAAGACTTTTGTAAGGCAAAGACTTGGGATGGTCTGCAATGGCCAAGTTGATCACCTGACCTGAATCCAATTAAATCCAATTTTGTTAAAGACAAAACTTAAGAAAAAAAATGCCCCAAGAAGTAGTAGGAACTTAAAACAGCTTCAGCAAAGGCCTGGCAAAGCATCATCAGGAAAGAAACCCAGCATCTGGTAATGGCTATGGGATCCTTTCACCCATTTCCTTGTACTGTAAATACCCTTAAAGCCCGCATTTTGAGCTCATGTTAATTAATTTAATCTCCAATATCCTGTGGTATATAGCTAAAATAGAACTCTCACTGTCTAAATATTGAGAGACTGCACATGAGCAGTACTGGACACAGGAGAGGCCACTGGGTAGGGTAGTGGTTGTTAAAGCTATAGCATTAACCTGTGGGTTTTTTCAGGTTGCTACGGTAACTATTGCACATACTATTGGAAGGACAAGTTTATTTCTGATGAATATCTCCATTATAGATGATAAACAAATATTCAATTTATGGTGCTGAGCTGTAGCAAAAAAGCAGTTGGAAACATCAACTATTAGAGACTATAAACTGTCGAAAAAAAAAAAGGTCAAGAAATACTAAAAAAAATACTACAGGGAAGAGGATTTGCCCAAAGCTAAATATCAACACTGGAAGCATTTTTCTGACATCAACCCTGTTTTTCCTTCCCCTTTCTGACATAAATGAAGGACTTCATATACAAGATTCGAATGGACAGATCATGGATCATATATATGACCATTTGTTATGATCAGTGTGACAGATACATATGCAACACTTTTAGTGTAAATGTAAGTAAATGTAATAAGCTTGCAGTTCCTGCACTGTCTCAACTAAACAAGCATAACCTTTAACTGATCTCAGTTTAACTCTGTAGTTCAGATGACAGTATATCAGATAACAGCTTGGTATCAAATCATTATTATTATTATTAGTTATTATTATTTTAGCACTACTGTTTCTAAAATAGTTCTGTGAATGACCTGAATGATGTCATTTTGTTACTACAGGGACACTGCTTGGTTAATATATTCCCCCAATTGTTTCTTTGCACACAAGGTGGAATATTATTCCTTTTAGTTTTACATAACTCATGATCAAGCACTAACAAAATGCTATGGCATTGCAACTGGATATTCAGCATCCAATACATTTTGTTAAGTTTATTCACAATGCATGCAGTCACTAATTTCTTCCTTATTTTTACATGAACAACTTCCCTACAGTGACACCAATGACAAAGAACAACACAACTACAGCGATGATCCTGATGCTCAAGCCCTCTTCCTTCACCTTGACAGATGAAGGTATAGAATGCTGAGCTGCCGTGGCGGTGTTCTTCCTCAGTCGCAGGCAATCATCTTCCTGTTAGGGAGGAAGTATAAGATATAGGCACAATTATACAGTGTTCTGTAGTATTTAATACATGATCCTTCATCTTGTCATGTTTCAATTTTTCTAAATATTTCAAACTATCTACTAGTTAGTCTGTGAAACATTACCTTAATCTGTTTGTTTTCTTCTCTTAGTCGTTGCACCTCCACCTGAAGTCTTCTGCACTCTTCCATAATCCTCTTCACCTCTCCATCATCCAAACTGGACCCCAACTTCATGGACAACGTGGACGAATCAGATTTAAAAGAACTAGAGGAAATCATCTTACTGGTGTCCGTGTCATGCTATTAACAGTTTGCACACACACACACACACACACACACACACACACACACACACACACACACACACACACCTTTCACATATGAAATCTGTTAATGTAGGAGGTAAAAGCAACATGGAAAAGATGCATTTTCATTCCCACTCAATCTTCCATAATGTAAAAAGTTACAGATATTATGTATTCCCACCTGACTGTATTTAACAGAATGCGGTAACACACCAACCATATGACACCAGATATGACATAATTCATGAGGTGGCAAGTCTATTGTTGTGAAAAGCTCAAGCCAGTAGCTGAGACATTAGGTAGTTAGCAACATGGCACAAGTTGAACTCCATCACGTCTCTGTTGAGAGGGTTGTTTGTCTTGTGTTTGTTTTTATTTTCCATGCCGATGCGCATTGTGTTCCTCACTTCTACTGACTTCTATTTTCATGCCTGGTGTTTTTAGTTGCTTTGACTATCCTGTGTAAATACAAGGTTTCCACAATTGCATCCATCTCCATGCCTCGACCATAATAAAAATATTAAGTGGAAATATCAGAATCCCGAGAGAGACCACATTCACAAACTTATTAAAATACATTTTATTATTAGTGACTGTTTGTAATATTGTATGTAGTTTATAAATAGAACTTTATCGTAGGTATGCATATACATGGAAATCAAGCTTTAAACAAGGTTTGCTCCTAACTCATAGGCATAGTGATGCCTTGCATCTGGCTGGAGTCTCATCACATTGCTCCTGTGAAGGATGGCCCCATATTGACAGTTGAAAGTCGCACTTGGAAGATGACTCTGGACACTTACAGTTTGTTACGATGGCTGAGGACTACAACCGACATGTTAATTTTAGCAGTGCAGTTGTCATGAACAATTTTGCATTCAATTTTCCATCAATGAACAGTTGATAACTTCAACAAAATAGACTTCATGCTAAAACCATAATGAATTTCCTGGTTACACAGTTGTACTTTGTGATTGTACACAGTTATAATAGCAAGTTATTTGTAATCATGCTATCTGTTATCACCCAAATGAGGATGGGTTCCCTTTTGAGTCTGGTTCCTCTCAAGGTTTCTTCCTGGCAGTCTGAGGGAGGTTTTCCTTGCCACCGTCGCCATAGGCTTGCTCATCAGGGATAAATAGATTTATTAGGGATAAAATTAGCTTATATTTTTAAAGTCTTTAATTTTCTGTAAAGCTGCTTTGCGACTATACAAATAAACTTGACTATCCATGGTTTTGGCTATCCGCTTTAGATCTAGGAATGTATCCCCCACAGATATGGCGGTTCCACTATATCTACCAACACTTGACTGTTTTGTGTATGCTGCAGGTTGTTTTACATTGAGGCAATATGAGTAGTGCCATCTCAATATCACTACATCATTTATGTCACCGCCAGCAACGACACAAATGTCACAACACATGAATCTGATGGTCCCAATTCCCACTGGAGCTGTACCAAAAAAGTGTCATCTATGTTACTAGGTCGACAGGGGGAAGAGTAATGTTTCGGATTTGCCAATTTGTTCCCATTCCTGCAGGACACCCTTACTGCATAATAACGGAAAATTTACAGTCTTCACTGAATGGGATTGTTAGGACTGGGACTGTTTTGGCCTCTAGAGGCCGCTGTTATGTTTATCTTGTCATGGTTGTTTTGGCCTCTAGAGGCCACCACTGTGTTTTGTGTTTGTCTTGATTGCCTGTTTCCTGCCCCGCCCTGTTCCTTAATGAGTTTGTGTATAAATACCCCTCTGTTTGTTCCCCTAGTCATGGAGTCTTTATGCTATGTTGTCTTGTGCTAGTTTCCTCTGTCCCACGTATCTTGCCTGTGCCCTTATGTTTTTGCTTTCGTTGGACTTTGTATTTTTGATCTTCTGAGCATTCTGCATTTTTGCCTTTCCTTTTGTTTTTTGGGACTTTGAACCTTTGGATATTTTTATTTTTGGTCATCTTCTGAGCTTTTGGATTTTCTTTTTGTTTTTTCCATCGGATTGTATATATTGTAAATAAACTGTTTTTTGATATTCTACCTATGCCTCATGCCTCTGCACTTGAGTCATGGTGGCCTAGTGGGGGTTTGCTGGATTATCACACCAGTGACCTGGGTTCGAATCCCAGCAAAACCCTAACAGAAAGACTCTGTCATGACCGACTCAGCAGAGGCTTCTTCAACTGTCTACCCGGCTAACCTTCAGGGAATGATGGATCCACCATGGACACTCATGGACGGACTCTTGCAAGCCAACGTGAGACCCTTGCTCGCCACGAGGTACTGCCCCAGCAAACTGGGAAAACAGCTGACTTCTCTGCCCCATCTCCTGTGCCTGATTCTGCTCCTGCTCCACCATCCACTCCTGCCATGCTGCCTCCTCCTTCACCTCGCGAACCCAGCCTTCCTGCACCACAGAGGTATGATGGCAAGCACAGTGAGTGTCAGGAGTTCCTTACCCAGTGCCAACTCACCTTTGAGCTCCAGCCTACCACCTACACTACGGATCGCCGCAAGATTGCCTTTGTGATAACCTTGTTAGCTGGTAAGGCACGAGCTTGGGCAACAGCCATCTGGCAGAGACAGGGACCCGAGTGCTCTGATTTCCAGCTGTTTACGGAGGAGATGCTTTGCGTCTTCGATCAAGCAGACATCAGCAAAGATGCAGCCAGAAAGCTCATGTCCATCTGGCAAGGAGGAAGTGTCACAGACTACGCCATCTTGTTCCGGATGCTCGCAGCAGTAAGTGGATGGAACGAGACTGCCCTGGTTTCAGCCTTTCACCATGGTCTGTCTGACCTCATCAAAGATGGTCTGGCCTCTATCAGATGCCCAAGTGACCTCGAAACACTGATTTCTCATGCCATTCATCTGGACAACAGGATTAGAGAACGCCGCCAAGTCCTGAGTCTCCCCGGCCTCACTGCCTCAACATGGTGCCCGTCTACCTCCTCCAGTGACTGTCCAGAACCCATGCAAGTGGGCCGTACTCGCCTCTCCGCATCTGAGAGGGAGCGCAGAAGGAGGGACAAGTGCTGCATCTACTGTGGCAAGCCTGGTCACTTCCGAGCATCATGTCCCGAGCTCTCGGGAAAAGGACCGCCCCGTCCAGCCGAGGGAGGGTTGTGACGGGGCCTACCCTCTCTCCCGGACTTCCTGGCCAAGGAATCTACATCCTGGTTTCCATCTCCTGGGGTGAGTCCATCCACTCTTGCCAGGCCTTGTTAGACTCAGGGGCAGCTGAAAACTTTATGGATATCCACTTCGCCCAAGTATCAATGTCCCGACTGCGCCTCTTGAAGTCCCACTGTCTGTGTCTGCCCTGGATGGCCAAGCTTTAGGTGATGGAAGAGTCACCCAAGTTACTTCTCCAGTCTCAAGGTCACAAAGAAGAAATATCCCTGCACCTTATTCATTCACCTGAGTTCCCAGTTATTCTAGGCCTTCCTTGGCTTACTCGCTACAACCCTCGCATAGACTGGGTAACAAGCCAGGTTGTGGAATGGGGTCCTGCATGCCATGCCTCTTGTCTGCTCTTTAGCTCTCCTGTGTCTCCTGCCGAGCCTCCTGATCTCACTGAGTTATCTCAAGTTCCCACAGAGTACTGGGATCTGAAAGGGGTTTTTAGCAAGAGCAGGGCCGCCGTTCTTCCTCCACACCGCGCTGTGCCATCGACTGTGCCATCGACTTGCTCCCTGGGACTACTCTTCCTCGGGGCCGACTGTTCTCCCTCTCTCAGCCAGAACGCAAGGCCATGGAGGAATACATCAAGGAAGCCCTGGTCTCTGGGTTCATTCGACCCTCCACTTCACCTGCTGGTGCTGGCTTCTTCTTTGTCGGCAAGAAGGATGGGGGGCTCCGACTGTGTATTGACTATAGGGGCCTGAACAAGATCACCGTGCGCAACCGATATCCCCTTCCGCTGATGTCCACAGCATTTGACCTGCTCCAAGGCACCACCGTCTTCACCAAGTTGGACTTACGGAAAGCATACCACCTTGTCCGTATCTGACAAGGAGACGAGTGGAAGACCGCCTTTAACACCCCATCAGGGCACTACGAGTACCAGGTGATGCCCTTCGGACTCACCAACGCACCAGCTGTTTTTCAGGCCCTAATCAACGACGTCTTGAGGGACATGATTAACCTGTATGTTTTTGTCTACCTTGACGACATCCTAATCTTTTCCAAGATCGTGCAGGAGCACTGCCACCATGTCCGCCAGGTTCTCCAGAGGCTGCTACAGAACAATCTGTTCGCTAAGGCCCAGAAATGCGAATTTCATGTTCCCGAGGTCTCCTTTCTCGGTTTTATTGTACGGACAGGCCAACTCCAGATGGATCCAGCCAAGACCCTGGCCGTCCGGGACTGGCCCACCCCCAAGTCCGTCAAAGAGGTTCAGTGGTTCTTAGGATTTGCTAACTTCTACTGCAAGTTCATCAGGAACTTTAGTTCTGTAGCAGCGCCCATATCGGACCTCACCAAAGGGACAGGTGGATCATATGTCTGGTCTCCTCAGGCGGAAAAGGCATTCAAAGACCTCAAGCACCGCTTCTGCACGGCACCCATTCTGGTCCTCCCGGACCCTTCACAACCCTTCATCGTCGAGGTGAACGCCTCGGACAGCGGCGGCGGCGCGGTCCTTTCTCAATGCTCGGAAGGAAGGTTGCACCCCTGCGCATACTTCTCCCACCACCTGAGTTCTGCGGAGTCCCGGTATGACGTGGGGGATCGAGAACTGCTAGCTGTTAAACTGGCCCTTGAGGAGTGGAGGCACTGGCTGGAGGGAGCGCAACACCCATTTTTGGTCTGGACGGACCACAAGAACCTGGAGTACCTCCAGCAAGCAAAGAGACTCAATCCACGACAGGCTAGGTGGGCCTTATTTTTCAGTCAGTTCGACTTTACCCTATCATACCGCCCCGGCTCCAAAAATACCAAACCTGACGTGCTTTCCAGGCTGTTCGCTCCCACCAACAGGGAGAGTGAAGTTGGTCCTATTATCCCTGTGTCCCGGATTGTGGCCCCTGTCCGCTGGGGTATTGAGGAGGCCGTCCAACGAGCCCAACGCCAGGACCCCGGTCCTGGGACGGGGCCACCGGGCCTCTTGTACGTCCCACATCAAGCCCGGGCCAAGGTTCTCCAGTGGGGTCACTCGTCCCCTCTCACTGCCCACCCGGGAGCTCGAAGGACCCTGGACTTTTTGAGAAGACGCTTCTGGTGGCCTAGCATGGAGAAGGAAGTGAGGTCATTCGTCCTTTCCTGTGAAGTGTGCACCAGAAGCAAGAACCCACAACAGCATCCCCAGGGTCTCCTGCATCCTCTGACCATTCCCCGGCATCCCTGGTCCCACGTGGCAGTCGACTTCATCATGGGTCTCCCTGAGTCACAAGGTAATACTGTCATTTTGGTCATAGTAGACAGATTCTCTAAGGCCTGCCACTTCATACCACTGTGCAAGCTCCCTTCTGCCCTGGAAACTGCCAAACTCATGTTCACTCATGTCTTCCGAGTTTTTGGTCTCCCACAGGACATCGTTTCTGACCGGGGGCCCCAGTTCTCCTCCTGAGTGTGGCACGGGTTTTGCAAGGTCATCGGAGCCGCTGCCAGCCTCTCCTCTGGGTTCCACCCACAGTCCAATGGCCAGACGGAGAGGCTCAACCAGGACCTGGAAACCACCCTGCAAGGCCTGGCTATGGATAACCCGACATCGTGGAGCACCTGGCTGCCATGGGCAGAGTACGCCCACAACACCCTGCAGTCATCGGCCACCAAGCTGTTGCCATTCCAGTGCCAATTTGGGTTCCAGCCACCTCTGTTCCCGGACCAGGAGGAGGACGCAGGGGTGCCCTCGGTCAACCAATATGTGAGACGGTGTCGCAAGACCTGGAGCAAGGTCAGAAAGACCCTCATCCAGACCTCCAGAACCAACCAGACTCAGGCCAACCACCACAGAAGACCTGCCCACGCTTTCCGCCCTGGGCAGCAGGTTTGGCTGTCCACCAAGGACCTTCCGCTGTGGGTGGAGAACCGCAAGCTTGCTCCTCGCTACATTGGCCCCTTCAAGGTGGTGCACAGGGTGAACCCTGTTGCCTACCGGCTCCAGTTGCCCCAGACTCTGAAGATCAACCCCACATTCCATGTTTCCCTGTTGCAGCCCGTACTGACGTCCACGTATGCCCCTGCCCCTAGGAATCCCCCACCCCCCCGCATCTTCCAGGGTCAGACTGTGTTCACCGTGCATCGCCTGCTTGACTCCCGCCGGGTCTGCGGCGGGCTTCAATACCTGGTAGATTGGGAGGGCTATGGCCCTGAGGAACGCTGTTGGGTCCCCGCCCAGGACATTTTAGATAAAGGACTGTGCCGGGACTTCCATTCGGCCCATCTGGATCGCCCTGGGAACGTCAGGAGACGCTCCTGGGGGGGGGTCCTGTTAGGACTGGGACTGTTTTGGCCTCTAGAGGCCGCTGTTATGTTTATCTTGTCATGATTGTTTTGGCCTCTAGAGGCCGCCACTGTGTTTTGTGTTTGTCTTGATTGCCTGTTTCCTGCCCCGCCCTGTTCCTTAATGAGTTTGTGTATAAATACCCCTCTGTTTTTTCCCCTAGTTACGGAGTCTTTATGCTATGTTGTCTTGTGCTAGTTTCCTCTGTCCCACGTATCTTGCCTGTGCCCTTGTTTTTTTGATGTTTTTGCTTTCGTTGGACTTTGTATTTTTGATCTTCTGAGCGTTCTGCATTTTTGCCTTTCCTTTTGTTTTTTGGGACTTTGAACCTTTGGATATTTTTATTTTTGGTCATCTTCTGAGCTTTTGGATTTTCTTTTTGTTTTTTCCATCGGATTGTATATATTGTAAATAAACTGTTTTTTGATACTCTACCTACGCCTCACGCCTCTGCACTTGAGTCATCCCTGTGGTGGCCTAGTGGGGGTTTGCTGGATTATCACACCAGCGATCTGGGTTTGAATCCCAGCAAAACCCTAACAGGGATTGGGGTAAAAATAAATATGTAGTGAAAGTTCATTATGTCTACCTATTGAAACTATTCTTTAAATTCGTTTCTTAAGACAAGGATTTTTTAAGATATTACCTTGACAGTTTCAGTGATAAACTTCCTTAGAGTAACATCAGCTGATAAGGCACGTCACCACTCGACATCTGGTGACTGTTTTGAAGAAGGCGGAAGTTTATCGCCGAAACTGTCAAGGTAACATCTTAAAAAATCCTTGTCTTAAGAAACGAATTTAAAGAATAGGGGTAAAAATAAACTCATAAAATTAAGTCTATTCGACTTCCAGGTGAGGCGCCATGAGGAAAGCAGCATAACACCAGGGCTCCCTGATCATTAAAGATAATGCCGTATTTTGTTGAATGATTAGTAGTTATTAGAACTTGATATTAAACAGGTGTTATTAATATGACCAAAGTGAAACAAAAGAATGTTTCACAGGCAAAAGAGCAGACTAATTTGGCTGAAGAAGAGCCGGTCAAAGACGACACAGATAGCCATTCTGACATGGGGGAGTTACAGGTGGCTACAGACATGGCTAGCTTGCAAGTGGTACTATAGGAATTGAGAGAGTTTTGGAGTGAAAATACTCTCCGAGAAATATGAGAGGACATTAAGGCAACCAACAGCAGAGTGGACGAAACTGAAACACAAATCTTACAGACAGAGGAAAGAGTGCAAGGGTTGGAAGAGGCCACGAAGGAACTGCTAAAGCTACAGGCCAGGCTGGAAGCTAGGCTAACGTATCAGGAGGGAAGAGAAAGGAGGGAGAACATAAGAATTTATGGCACAGAGGAAGGGTTAGAGGACAATTCCTCATCGATGATGGTATTTGTGGAAAATCTGCTTAAAGACAAACTGAAGTTGCCTCATACTGACGACCTCAAGATTGAGCGTGCACACCACGCCTTGGGCACGAAACCACCAACCGAATTTCCCCCAAGATCCATAGTCAGGTTTTCAAGCAGTAAGACGAAAGAAGAAATCTTCAAGTTGACATGGCAAAAAAAGGATTTATGTATCGAGAGAAAATAATTTTTGTGGACCATGACTATGCACTGGAAATCCTCAGGAAGCGTCGGGAATACACGGAGGTGAAGAAAGTGCTGAAGGAGAATAAAATTTGGTTTCAAACTCCTTTCCCAGCCAAAATGAGTGTTCTACAAGGGACAGACATGCCTGTACAACTCGGCAGAGGAGGCCACCAAAGACATAGTGAGGAGAGGTCTCCCCATTACGATATACAAACCACCAGCAAGCTGAGCTGATAGAATTAAAAACTTGATGTGACACAAGACCCGAACCCCAAGAGGAGACATGTAACAGGGCAAAGCTCAGCGGGACGATTATAAAAAGAGACTGGACGTTTTCAGGCGGGAGTGAACAGTGGACTTAATTTTGTTTCAGCGTAGGGTTTTCATGATGAGGTAAAACTCCTTCAATTGGTGAGATACATTTGGAGAGAGAAGTGGGATGTTTAGCAGTGAATGTGAGACAAACAAGTAATAAATATTTGGTACAGGGTGTGTTTGGGCTAGGATAAAGACATTAACAGTATGGAGTACCTGATCGGGGAAGGACTGACCAAACTAAAAGCATGGAGCACTTTGAATCATTAAAGGACAGCCCTCCACAACCAGGGATGTATGGAGGCTTTCCCTCTGAGCCGGCAGAAGATCTTGGCTCTTTCAGGGTCACAAAAAAGACCTCAAAAGTTCAACTTTGTTCTATTTATGTTATTTTATGTGTTCAGGTTCTTTAGAAGTTTGAGTGGAGGGAGGTATTGGGGTCAAAGGTGACGCTTGACACAATATGGAAAGCCAAAACATTCCACTTAGGTTGGCTTCTTACAATGTGAAGGGTGTACTCAACCAGGTAAAAAGAAGTAAAATACTGGGCAAAATGAGAAAAGACAGGGTAGATGTAATATTTCTTCAGGAGACTCATTTAATTGAATCAGAACATGCCAAACTTAAAAGACAGGGTTTTGGCCAGGTGTATTCAGCATCCTATAAATCAGTACGCAGAAGGGGAGTGGCAACACTGATAGGCAAGGATAACTTTTGAAAAGATTTTGGAAATTAGAGATAAGGAAGGAAGATACAATATGGTGGTAGGAAGATTAGAAGGAACAGAAATTACTCTTATAAATGTATACGCACCTCCAGGTGCAACGTGGGGATTCTACAGACAGATTTTCAATCTAATGATTACTAAAAGCACAAGGAATGGTGATTTGTGAGGGTGACTTTAATTTGAGACTGAATCCAAAGTGGGATGTCTCAGGATTAACTCGGACTCAATATAACGCAGCAGGCAAGAAAGTGAGAAGGATGTTAAGAGAGATGGGCGTTTGTCATGTATGGAGAGAACTCAATCCTAAAGTTAGAGGTTATACCTTTTACTCATCACTGCACAGGTCCTATTCAAGGATTGATTTTTTTTTTTATGTATAATATCGGCTTTGTAAAGTCATGTAAAATTGGAATAATGGACTTGTCGGACCACAGTCCTATTTATCTAGACTTAAATATAAAAAAAACAAGAAAAATACTTTCTCATGGAGACTGAACTCAAATGTATTTAGGGGGAAAATGAAAGAAGAACTGCAGAAATCAATTCAGACATACCTGTCAGAGTGTGATAATAGGGAAGTGTCCCTGATTATGGTGTGGGATACCGATAAGGCTGTTTTAAGAGAGAGAATCATAGCAAAATTGGCACTACAAAGGAAGCTTAGATGGGAAAAATTAGATAAATTAGAAAAAGAGCTGGAAAGTTTGGAAAGAAAATACAAAAAGTGTACTCAATTGGATATTACTAAAAAGATTAGGGAAACTAAAAACCAGATAAATTAAATATACGAAGCAGATATCCAGAAAAAAATTAACCTTTTTGAAACAGAGGTATTATGAAATAGGTAATAAGTCAGCTAAAATTCTGGCATACAAATTAAGAAGGCAACAAGCAAAGAGAGTAATACATATGATTAAAGATCCAATAATGAAACAAATAAGGCATGAAATCCAGGACATCCATAGCTGTTTTGAAAAATAGTTTAAAAACCTATATACTTGGATGGTCCATAAAGGGGAAAAAATGCCAGAGTCTCTACTTGCATCACTCAATCTCCCAACAATTTCAGATGACCAGAATAAAATCTTGATGGCCAATGTGAAGATAGGTGAATTGCAAAAGGCAATATCAAGACTCAAACTTAATAAGTCTCCAGGGTCAGATGAATTCATGTCAGTCCTGTGTGCTGTGGCACGAAGGTGCACCTGAAGGTGCACTTTGGGCTGCGTGCGCCCCGAGCAGGCTCCAGCGTGCGCACCGTTAACAACACGCACCTGAACTCAATTAAGGAGCTATGTGTTCACCTATTTAAGGACTGTGCTGAAGCACAATCTTTGCGAAGTATTATGCTATGTCAGTACACATTACCAAGCCTTTCTACCAATGTTCTTGATTTCCTGGTTTCTTGAGTCCTGTGCCTGTTTCTCATTCCCGTTCTCGCTTTACCTCTGATATCCTGTTTGCGCCTCACCCGATCCTTTTGCCTGTTATTACATTTTTTACCTAGCCTGCCATTTTGGATTGTTTGCCTGTGCGTATATTGTTTCACTGTATATATATATACTGCACTTTGTTATTAAACTGATCATTTCTGCACATACATCCGCCTCCCTCGCATACCTGACAGAATACTTCACCTTACTATGGATGTAGCAGCCATTTTTCAGTACGCAATTCCACGCCACTTCCGGGTTTCCCCATCTCTGCCTCTATCCTTATTTTTCCGCCAGCGTACCGGTGCTTACACTCCTACACCCTACGATGGCGAGTATCACCCGTGTGGATTCAGCATCCAGTGTGGCGTCTTCTATGAGGACCTCCAAGAACCCAAGACACCCGAACCCATCTGGGTAAGCATCATCCTAACGTTTGTTTCTGGATGAGCAAGCCAATGGGTGGATTACTTGATCCGAGTCGAGCACCCTGCCTCTGGAGTTCATAGACTTTCTTTGCCATGCTCAAGTTCATTTTTGAATCTTTGGAAAAGGAGGAATCCCATGAAAATTTTTGGGGAGGGGCAATCATTCCGATGGCCAACGCAGCGGAGGAGGCCGTCGCTCCAGAGTTCCCTCCAGGGGCTGACGCAGCAGAGGAGGCCGTCACTCCAGTGTCAGAGCTGGTGCCAGTACCAGCACCAGCATCTGTTCCAGTGCCAGAGCCAGTGTCAGCATCTGTTCCAGTGCCAGAACCAGCGCCAGTCCTGGATCTGAGCCAAGTCCAAGACCCAAGTCAAGTCCAGAGTCTGAGCATGATTCTGGCCCAGAGACCAAGTCCTGAGCCCACTCCTAGTCAGGAGTCCAAGTCTTGTCCTGAGCCCGAACCCCCAACAGAGCCAAGAATGATGGGTTTTCAGTCCCGGAGGGAGCTCTTTGGGAGGGGGTTCTGTCAGTCCTGTGCGCTGTGGTGCGTGCAACTGAAGATGTGCTTTGGTCTGTGCGCACGCCAAGCGGACTCCAGGGCGCGCACTGTTAATGACGTGCACCTGAACTCAATTAAGGAGCTATGTGTGCACCTATTTAAGAACCATGCTGAAGCACAATCTTTGTGAAGTATTATGCTATGTCAGTATGCATTTTTACCCATGTTCTTGATTTCCTGGTTTCTTGATTCCTGTGGTTGTTTCTCATTCCTGTTCTTGCTTTACCTCTGATATCCTGTTTGTGCCTCACCTGACCTTTTTGCCTGTTATTATGTTTTTAATTTAGCCTGCTGTTTTGGATTGTTTGCCTGTGTGTATATTGTTTCACTGTATATGTGTGTGTGTGTGTGTATATATATATGTATATATATATATATATATATATATATATATATATATATATATATATATATATATATATATTACACACTGCACTTTGTTATTAAACTGATTACTTCTGCACATACATCCGCCTCCCTTGCGTACCTGACAATTCACAGCCAAATGGTACAAGACCTTTAGTGACTCACTATCATCATTGTTATTGAGAATGTTTAACCGGGTCCTTCAGAAAGGGGAGATCCCCCAATCTTGTAGGGAAGCGATCATAGCTGAAGGGAAGAAGAAGGGAAGGATAAGACGGATTGCTCTAATTATCGCCTAGTCAGTGTGTTGAATAAGGATTATAAACTCTTCACATCAATTCTTGCAGGACGATTAGAAGCAATACTTCCAGATATTATTCAGCTGGGCCAGACAGATTTTATTAGACAGAGGCAAACACCGGACAATGTTAGGCAAACACTACATGTTATTAACCATTTAAACAAAAACAATTTAGAAGCAGTCTTGCTGGGGTTAGATGCAAAGAAGGCATTTGATTCGGTTGATTGGCCTTTCTGATACAAGGTACTGTACAGATTCCAGTTTCACACAAATTTTGTTAGGACGATACAAGCATTTTATTGCAAAGCGACAGTTAAAATACGGATTAATGGTGGACTATCAAATAATTTCGAACTAGAAAGGGGATGTTGACAGGGCTGCCCTATATCCCCACTCTTATTTGCGATTTTCATAGAGCCCCTGAGTCAGTGGATAAGACAAAATGAGAGGATAAATGGAATTTTGATATCTCAAGAAGAGCAAAAAATAGCCCTATTTGCAGATGACATTTTAATATACTTGGGGCATCCAGCTACTTCCTTTCCAGAACTGCTCACAACCCTAATGGAATACAGATTGCTATCAGACTATAAACTAAATATCCATCCATCCATCCATCCATTATCTGTAGCCGCTTATCCTGTTCTACATGGTCACAGGCAAGCTGGAGCCTATCCCAGCTGGGTGAGAGGACACCCTGGACAAGTCGCCAGCAGGGCTGACACAGAGACAAACAACCATTCACACTCACACCTATGGTCAATTTAGAGCCACCAATTAGTCTAACCTGCAGGTCTTTGGACTGTGGGGGAAACTGGAGCACCCAGAGGAAACCCACACAGACACAGGGAGAACATGCAAACTCCACACAGAAAAGCCCTCGCCGGCCACTGGGTTCACACCTTCTTGCTGTGAGGTGACAGTGCTAACCACTACTCCACCGTGCCACCCCCTAAATACCCACAAGTCCCAAATTTTGATATTTAATTATTTTCCCAGCCAATCGATTAAAAATGAATTCAAAGTGAATAAAGAATAAATGTTGATTAAATATTTAGTAGTGAATATCCCAAAGGACCCGAACTTGATTACATCAATAAATTATGACCCCTTAATTTCTAAGATTAAGTCTGACCTGACCAGATAGAATCTAGTGCCCTTCTTAGGGCTAGGACAGAGGGTGGAAGCAATAAAAATGAACATGGTACCCAGATTATTATATCTATTCCAAAACATCCCAGCAAACCTCCCAGAGGAAAAATTCCAGGAATTAGATCAATTAATATCTTGATTCATTTGGCAGGGGAGAAGGCCGAGGATTTGTTTTAAGACTCTTCAACTGGTAAAAGATAAAGGAGGTCTCTCCCTTCCAAATATCAAAAATTATCATCAGGCAGGGTGGCACGGTGGTGTAGTGCAGTGTTTCGCAAAGTGTGGTCCGTGGACCACCAGTGGTCCGCGAGAGACCTCAAGTGGTCCACGAGGTAATCTACAAATGTAGTCAGCGTTTTCAAGATAAGCTAGCGTATGCTTTGTAACATTATTAGAAAGTTAAATTTATCCAATCTTGTTTTTAACGGCAATCAAATGGGCCTGTAATTTCATCATTATTATTTAAAAAGCGTTCTGCATCTGAATTTGCACCACATAAAACTTGTAGTGTGCACGTGCTCTTATTCCGCCTCTCGTCTCTAGGCAACAGTCACCTCACAAATCTCTGCCTCACAGGCAAACAGGCAGGCAGACCTGAAAACAAGCAAACGAAAATTCTGAACATATCCTAACTAGCTCGTGTTTGTGGCGATTTTTTTAATTTACTGAAAGTGAAACAACAAGGATGGAGAAGTGGCTGACAGGTTCAGTTAAGAGGAAAAAACCTGACACTACCGACACAAGCATCAATAAGGAGAAAATGCAAAGAAAAGAAGATTCAGTTAGCACGGAGTCCCCAACACAGGAAGAACAAGCTCGGCAGACTAAACCAACGGCAAAGGTGAAAAGAAAATACCACAATGAATATCTAAAGTTGGGATTTTTCTGGACTGGGGATTCTGAAGATCCCAATCCCCACTGTGTCCTGTGCTATGAGATTTTAGCCAACGAGGCAATGAAGCCAGCAAAACTCAAGCGCCACATTGAGACGAAATACAAAGAATGCCTTGGCAAACCGTTAGCATTTTTCGAGAGAAAATGTGAGGAACTTAAATGCCATATGCGAAAGGACACGAAGCAGTACTTCGCCCCCGGAGAAAATGCCAAGGCCACAGAAGCCTCTTTTATGGTATGTGAGCTCATCGCAAAAACTGGCCAACCTTATTCTATTGCACAGACCTTGATTAAACCCTCCACGAAATTAATGAATAAGATAATGCTGGGAGAGAAAGCAAGCAATGAAATTGAAAAAGTACCACTCTGCACTGACACCGTCCAACGGCGCATAGTAGTAATGGCCGAAGATGTGAAAAATCAGCTGATTTCACCGGTCCGCCAGAGTCCACTTTTTTCTCTCCAACTAGACGAGTCCACGGACATCGGCAATGAGGCAAACCTTTTATGTTACATGATATATATATATATATATATATATATATATATATACAGTGGTGCTTGAAAGTTTGTGAACCCTTTAGAATTTTCTATATTTCTGCATAAATATGACCTAAAACATCATCAGATTTTCACACAAGTCCTAAAAGTAGATAAAGAGAACCCAGTTAAACAAATGAGACAAAAACATTATAATTGGTCATTTATTTATTGAGGAAAATGATCCAATATTACATATTTGTGAGTGGCAAAAGTATGTGAACCTCTAGGATTAGCAGTTAAAATTAGAAGGTGAAATTAGACTTAGGTGTTTTTAATCAATGGGATGACAATCAGGTGTGAGTAGGCACCCTGTTTTATTGAAAGAACAGGGATTTATCAAAGTCTGATCTTCACAGCACATGTTTGTGGAAGTGTATCATGGCACGAACAAAGGAGATTTCTGAGGACCTCAGAAAAAGTGTTGTTGATGCTCATCAGGCTGGAAAAGGTTACAAAACCATATCTAAAGAGTTTGGACTCCACCAATCCACAGTCAGGCAGACTGTATACAAATGGAGGAACTTCGAGACCATTGTTACCCTCCCCAGGAGTGGTCGACCAACAAAGATCACTTCAAGAGCAAGGCGTGTAATAGTCGGTGAGGTCACAAAGGACCCCAGGGTAAATTTTAAGCAACTGAAGGCCTCTCTCACATTGGCTAATGTGAATGTTCATGAGTCCACCATCAGGAGAACACTGAACAACAATGGTGTACATGGCAGGGTTGCAAGGAGAAATCCACTGCTCTCCAAAAAGAACATTGCTGTTTGTCTGCAGTTTGCTAAAGATCACATGGAAAAGCCAGAAGGCTATCGGAAAAATATTTTGTGGACGGATGAGACCAAAATAGAACTTTTTGATTTAAATGAGAAGCATTATATTTGGAGAAAGGAAAACACTGCATTCCAGCATAAGAACCTTATCTCATCTGTGAAACATGGTGGTGGTAGTATCATGGTTTGGGCCTGTTTTGCTGCATCTGGGCCAGGACAGCTTGCCATCATTGATGGAACCATGAATTCTGAATTATACCAGCAAATTCTAAAAGAAAATGTCAGGACATCTGTCCATGAACTGAATCTCAAGAGAAGGTAGGTCATGCAGCAAGACAACGACCCTAAGCACGCAAGTTGTTCTACCAAAGAATGGTTAAAGAAGAATAAAGTTAATGTTTTGGAATGGCCAAGTCAAAGTCCTGACCTTAATCCAATGGAAATGTTGTGGAAGGACCTGAAGCGAGCAGTTCATGTGAGGAAACCCACCAACATCCCAGAGTTGAAGCTGTTCTGTACGGACGAATGGGCTAAAATTCCTCCAAGCCGGTGTGCAGGACTGATCAACAGTTACCGCAAACGTTTAGTTGCAGTTATTGCTGCACAAGGGGGTCACACCAGATACTGAAAGCAAAGGTTCACATACTTTTGCCACTTACAGATATGTAATATTGGATCATTTTCTTCAATAAATAAATGACCAAGTATAATATTTTTGTCTCATTTGTTTAACTGGGTTCTCTTTATCTACTTTTAGGACTTGTGTGAAAATCTGATGATGTTTTAGGTCATATTTATGCAGAAATATAGAAAATTCTAAAGGGTTCACAAACTTTCAAGCACCACTGTATATATATATATATATATATATATATATATATATATATATATATATATATGATGGGGCTGTACACAATGACTTTCTTTTTTGTGAATCCCTACAAATGAACACCACAGGAGAGGTGATTTTTGACTGTTTGAATGCCTTCATTTGTCAGAGTGGCCTGGACTGGAACAGGTGTGTCGGTATTTGCACTGATGGTGCCACTGCAATGACCGCAAAACACAAAGGCCTGGTTGCACACGTATGCGCAGTTGCTCCATTCGCCGCAGCATCACACTGTTGTATTCACCGGGAGCAGCTGGCAGTGAAGAAAATGCCACAATGTCTGAAAACAGTTCTGGACGAGGCGGTTAAAGTCATTAACGGGATTAAGGGCAAGGCACTGAACACATGCATTTTTAAAGTTCTGTGCGAGGAAATGGGAAACAACCACACGAAACTGCTTTTCCACACAGAGATGCGTTGGCTGTCTCGTGGCAAAGTTTTAACCCATCTTTTTGAGCTGTGCGACGAAGTGAAGTTGTTCATGCATCAGAACGAGGAGCTCTACAACCAAATGCATGATTTTCAATGGCTGGCAAAGTTGGCATACCTTGCTGATATTTTCAGCTTCCTGAATACGTTGAATTTGGCCCTTCAAGGCACAACAGTCACCATCTTTACTGTGCAGGACAAATTTAAAGCAGCACGCACGAAAATCAAGTTGTGGTGCACACGCCTGGATCGATTGGAATTCGACAATTTTCCAACTTTGGCTGACTTCTTGCTTACAGCCGATGAGGTCCTGGACACAGACACAATCACTGCTTTCAAAGAACACCTGTGTGGCCTTCACTCGCAATTGGAACGATACTTTCCGGAATTAGACACGGACTTGGAGTGGATCAGAAATCAATTTGGAGACAAAACCCACATCGAACGTGTCAGTTCTGCATTATCTGCAAGAGAGGTTGACAGCCTAGTGGACATTGCAGCGGATGGCTCCCTAAAGATGGCATTTAGGGAAAAATCACTAACAGATTTCTGGGTTCATGTGCAGCCAGAACACCCCAAACCTGCTGAGTCTGCATTAAAAACACTCCTGCCATTTTCATCCACATACAGATGCGAGGTTGGGTTTTCAGCACTGGTTGGGTTGAAAACTAAAAAGCGAAACCGAGTCAATGTGGCCCCCAATCTCAGGTTAAAGCTGTCCAGCTTGGAACCAGATATTAAATCATTGATGCTTAGTATGCATCAGCACCACTCCTCCCATTAAGAAAAAAGAGTCAGTTTTGAGCAGAAGACAAGTAAGTGTAATCTGTTAAATCTAAAATTTGTTTTGTTCATTTCAGTTCATTCATGTTCCTCCTAATTTTGAACAATTGATATGAAATGTTCTGATTAACTGTTTGCTGAATTTTAAACCTCCATACTTTTGCCTTTAAAAACCACGGAGGATATGGAATGGATAGGCCTTTAATGTATTTAGTTAACCATAATTTTTTCAATTAAAAACACCTAATAGTACACATCTCTGTATGGTCTGTGTGTGTGTGTGTGTGTGTGTGTGTGTTGTGTGGGGCGGGGGGGGTGTTGACAGGCGGTCACTGAAATTTTTTTTGGGACAAAGTGGCCCTTGGTCTGAAAAAGTTTGAGAAACACTGCTGTAGTGGTTAGCGCTGTCGCCTCACAGCAAGAAGGTCCGGGTTCGAGCCCTGTGGCCGGCGAGGGCCTTTCTGTGCAGAGTTTGCATGTTCTCCCCATGTCCGCGTGGGTTTTCTCTGGGTGCTCCGGTTTCCCCCACAGTCCAAAGACATGCAGGTTAGGTTAACTGGTGACTCTAAATTGACCGGAAAGAGATAGAATGCCAGATAATTAGTAACATTCCACTGCAAGCAATTATAGGAGATAGTGGGTTAAGTAATTATCTAAAGGAGGAAAATACATGGATAAAGACATCCATTAGGATCTGGCACAGGGTGGTTAGGGAAAACAGGACAAAGAACCATATCAAATCATGAGATGGATAGGATATGATTCAGACTTTCTACCCAACAGGGCAGATGCTAGATTTAAACAATGGACTGAAAGAGAGCTGATAAAAGTCAAGTCAAGTTTGTTTGTACAGCGCTTTTAACAATAGACATTGTCCGAGAGCAGCTTTACAGAATCTGAATGACCCAAGACATGAGCCAATTTTATCCCTAATCTATTCCTAATGAGCAAGTGCGATGGTGGCAAGGAAAAACTCCCCCAGACAACACGAGGAAGCAACCTCGAGAGGAACCAGACCCAAAAGGGAACCAATCCTCACCTGGACAACAAGAGACAACATGTTAAAACATAAACAGTTTTACCATGAAGTCAGTTTCGTTGATGTTATAACTCTCCATTAATGGAAACTTGAGTGCAAAACTGCTCATGACAACCGCAGTCCCAAAGTTAGCACAAAAGCATTACGGTAAGTGTCCAGAGTGTCTTCCAAGTGTGACTTTCAACTGTCCATATGGGGCCATCCTCCACAGGAGCAATGTGATGAGACTCCAACCAGACATAGGGCATCAGGATGGATCAGGCAGGTCCGAGGAGCAGAAGAGGTCAGCACCTCGATCCCAGGATTGACATGTAACTCAGAGAGACAGATTGGGGGGGTGGGGGAGAAGGGAGAGAAAACACAGGTTGTTAGGTATAGCCAATGTCACCTGAACAGTATATACAGTATATATTTTGCGCTGAGTACAAGCAGGGACTCTGGCAAAACTAACTATGACAGCATAACTAAAAGGAGAAAGCCAGAAGGTAACACAGGCATGAGTGAGCCCCAGGACATAAAGCAGCCAGCCACTACACTGTCAACAAACTTGAGTGAGCAAGAGAGTAGGGGACTGACAGCATCCATACATCCCAGTTTACCAAAACACTCTATGACTGAGGACCCTGCAGATCTACACCTTTACTTCATAAACACCATTAAGAAAAGGCTTGAATGAACAGATATGTTTTCAGCCTAGACTTAAATGCTGAGACTGTGTCTGATTCCCGGACACTATGTGGAAGGCTGTTCTTACAAAGGCTGGGGGGCTTTGTAAGAAAAGGCTCTGCCCCCGATGTAGTCTTCACTATACGAGGTACCAGCAGATAGCCTGCACCTTTTGATCTAAGTAGGCATGGTGGGTCATAAAGGACCAGAAGTTCACTCAAGTACTGTGGTGCGAGACCATTCAGTGCTTTGAAGGTCAATAGTAGTATTTTATAATCAGTACGAAATTTGATTGGGAGCCAATGCAGTGTGGATAAGACAGGAGTGATGTGGTCATATTTTCTAGTTCTAGTAAGGACTCTTGCTGCTGCATTTTGAACTAACTGGAGCTTGTTTATGCACTTATTGGAACATCCAGACAGTAAGACATTACAATAATCCAACCTGGAGGTAACGAAAGCATGAACTAGTTTTTCTGCGTCGTGTAGTGGCATTAAATTTCTTATCTTAGCAACATTTCTGAGATGAAAGAAAGCTATCTGGGTAATGTTATCAATGTGAATTTTGAATGAAAGACTGGGGTCAATAATCACCCAAGGTCTTTTACTGTTGCACGTGAAGAAACTGAAAGGCAATCCAGAGTTACTATGTAATCAGAAAACTTACTTCTAGCTGCATGTGGACCTAGTACAAGTACTTCAGTCTTGTCAGAGTTAAGCAGAAGGAAGTTAATAAGCATCCAGTGTCTAATGTCCTTTACACATTCCTCAATTCTATTAAGCAGGCGTCTCTCATCTGGTTTTGCAGAAACATACAACAGTGTGTCATCAGCATGACAGTGGAAACTAATCCAATGGTTACGAATAATATCACCCAGAGGTAACATATATCAAGAAAAAGCAGTGGACCCAAGACAGAACCTTGTGGAACACCAAACTTTACCTCAGTATGTCTAGAAAAATCACCATTTACAACACATTTTCCCACAACATTTTCTAGTCTATCCAGAAGAATGGAATGATCAATGGTATCAAATGCTGCACTAAGGTCAAGCAACACAAGCAGTGAGACACAGCCCTGATCAGACGTCAACAGTAGGTTGTTTACTACTTTAACCAGAGCTGTCTCTGTGCTATGATGAGGTCTAAATCTTGACTAATACATTTCATGGATGTTATTCCTATGTAAATATGAGCATAAATGCTGTGCCACAGCTTTTTCAAGGATCTTGGAGATAAAGGGGAGGTTTGATATTGGCCGATAATTGGACAGCTGACAGGGATCAAGGTCAGGTTTTTAATCAGGGACTTGATAACTGCTAGTTTACAGGATTTGGGTACATAGCCAATCCTAAGAATTTATTATTTTTAGAAGCGGTTCAATTACTTCAGGTATTATCTGTTTGAATAGACGTGTAGGTAAGGGATCTAATACACAAGTTGAGGCTTTTGATGCCGAGATTAATGAAAGTAATTCAGTTTCTCTAAGGGGAGTAAAACATTCTAATTGCTGATCTGATACAGTTATATTGTTAACTACAGGGTCACGTACATTGTCTGACCTTAAATTAGTAGTTTGAATTTTTTGTCGGATATTCTCAATTTTGTCATTAAAAAATTCATGAAGTCGCTACTACATACTGCAGGTGTGCATGTGTCTATAGTGGACTTATTCCTGGTTAATTTTGCTACAGTATTAAATAGGAATCTCGGATTATTTTTGTTATCTTCTATTAGGGAGGAGAGATATGTTGATCTAGCAGCACTAAGAGCTTTTCTATACATCAGGAAGCGCTCCTTTCATGCTAATTTGAACGCTACCAATTTTGTTTGACGCCATTTACGTTCCAATTTTCAAGTGGTCTGTTTTAATGTGCGAATGCCATCATTATACTAAGGTGCTAATTTTTTCTCTCTCATCATTTTTCTTTTAAGAGGAAAATGATCAACTTTCCGCTAAAGTATAGCAGAACATTGACCCTAAGCACTCAGTTCCCTGATCAAGTTCTGCAGGGGCTGACAGTGACCCAATCAAAGTTGATAACTCTGTGAGATCATTTATAAAGCTCTGTGCAGTAGTTGACATGAATGTACATTTAATACAGACGCGTGGTTAGGTGCATATATTATTACTCAGACATATTTTGAATGAGATGAGATAATGATCTGAGAAGTTCAGACTGTGGAAGTGTGACTATATTTTCTACGTTTCACCCGAATTAGATCGAAGGTGTGACCACCATTATGGGTTGGTCCTATGACACTCTGATTAACCCCTACTGAATCTAAAATGGACACAAACGCTGTTTTCAAAGGGTCTTCTGGGTTATTGAAGTGAATATTAAAATCTCCGACAACTAAAGCTTTCTCTAAGGAAATAACAAGGTCTGAGATAAAATCTGCAAATTCAGAAAGAAACTCAGAATATGGCCCCGGGAGCCAGTAAATAATAAGTAACGGAATTAACTGGGTAGACTTACTTTTCGAGGCTACATACATTATATTAATATGAAGAACTTCAAATGTATTACATTTATAACCAGGTTTGTGTGTTACACCTAGATAATCATTATAAATAACTGCGACGCCTCCTCCTCTGCCAGTTAGACGAGGCTGGTGTATGTAACTGTATCCAGGAGGACTAGCTTCATTTAATGCTGTAGGTGCAATTGGTAATTAAGTGATCAATCTCATTAAATCAGTCTCATTAAATCATTGAATTAATCTCATTAAATACCATTAAATCAGTCTCATTAAACAATACCTTTAATTTTGATGCTTAATAATAAATTATCAAACAGCTAAATTATGGTATATTCCAAATTATTATGATCACTTACCGTATTACATAACTCATATGCACCTTGGAATTCTTTTGAGATTGGATGGCTTCAAAACTATCGGGACAACAAATAAACACACACAGTTTCAATAATGAATTGAATTTATTATAACAAAGATAAAAATGAATAATAGCAGTTGAAATCTTCAGCAAACAATGAGGTATATGTGTGTGTGTGTGTGTGTGTGTGTGTGTGTGTGTGTGTGTGTGTGTGTGTTGTGGTGAAGACAAAAGATTAGCTTTGTGTTGCTAGCTAAGACAAGGGAATGCTCGCTAAGATGTGTTTGTGTGTGTGAGGCCTTGTGACCACGTGTTTCTAAGTACAACAAGAGAGTTAGCTTTGGTTGCTAACTGAGATGTGTTTGTGTGTGTGAGCCCTTGTGACCACGTGTTTCTAAGTAAAACAAGAGAGTTAGCTTTGGTTGCTAATTAAGACGTGTTTGTGGGTGTGAGGCCTTGTGACCACATGTTTCTAAGTAAAACAAGAGAGTTAGCTTTGGTTGCTAACGAGACAAAAGAATTAGCCGTGTGTGGCTAGCTAAGGCCCAAGAATCCTACCTTGTGGAGTTAAGACAAACGGTGTGTATGTGAGTGTGGAGGAGGGCCGCCACGTGTTCCCTTGAGACAATACAATTAGCCCTGGATGCTAATGAGACAAAAGAATTAGCTGCAGGCTAATTTCACTAGCTTATAACATTACTAAATACACTGAAATCTTGATGAGGTCAAAATATGTGTAATAATGAAATTAAAGTGTTAGACAGGAATAGAGAGCATGCAAAGCCTATCTATTAAACAATTGAGAGGACAAAAGTAGAACAATAATTAATTCAACACCCTAAGTGTTTACAGTGTACACAATTAAACCGTTCCTGAGTTCAAATTCACACTACTTCAAAAAGCTAATTCCTAAGACTAGGTTTTGCCCAAATGCCAGTCTCTTACTTCAGTATCTTGCCTCTATCGGAGGATTATGAGAAGATGGTCCGAGACTTTTGGAGTTTCACCGTTGTGAAGGCCTCCGTGAAGCACAGAGAATTTCTTGGTCCGACGCGTGGTCACTCGTGATGAAAAGAAGGTCTCTGATCAGACAATGTGTACAGCGCTTCAATTAGAAGGATCCGGTTGCTTCTAACTTTAAATTAACTGCTTGGGCTGGAGTCTTACGTACTTATAAGGAACAAATGAAACCGGTTATATTCAATCCGAGTCAAAATCGCGCGATTCTAGACTTTACCATGGCCAAAGGTAAGTAAAAGAAAAGCGCGAAACTCTGATTCTTGACAAAAAAAAAATGTCTTTATCTGGTTTGCTTGGCCGAGCAAAGCTCTTTGTGCCTGCAGACAGCTGGTCCAGATGGAATGAGGAAGAGCGGAAACGTGTTCAGTTACTTATGCCTTCATGGAGGATGTGACATTGGTGATCCCACCCCAGCGTGACGCAGGTCAACGCGGAAGCTGGTTGATGGGATTTGTAGTTCTTAGACGGACTGTGGTTGAGTCACTTATGGGCTCATGGAGGAAGTGACGTAGGTGATCCCGCCCAGGCGTGACGTAGGTCAACGCGTGTTGGTTGGTGGGATCTGTAGTTTTTAAAAAGAGACGGGCTGTTGTACCTACAATCCCGCTTTTGGTCTCAGGGGTATGACGGAGTCGTAGCACTGAGAGCACAGTACCGTACAGTCCACATGTCCATAGTCCTTGAGGTAGCCTTGCTCTGTACAGTCCATGGTGTCCTGTGAAAACTGTGTAAACTCATGAGTTCCAGTAAGACAGTTGGAGGCAGAGGCATTTGGGCATATAATCACACTATCTAACTAGGTCAAAATCACATCTATAGAAAAAAAAAACATTAAACATGTACAGTAGTGTTTGGGGGCATCGTGGCTCAAGTGGATGGGGCGCCGTGCCATGGATCCGGGGACCCGGATTCGATTCCGACCCGGGGCCATTTCCCGATCCCTCCCTGTCTCTCTCCCGCTCATTTCCTGTCTCTGCACTGTCCTATCCAATAAAGGTGGAAAAAGCCCCCCAAAAAATCTTTAAAAAAAAACATGTAGTGTTTAATTTCCTATGCATAAAAAAACAAGAAAAGAGAAGGAAGGAAGGAAGAAAAGAAGTATTAGTGTTTGGCTTGGTAAACCTAATCTTCTGGAAAGGTATTGGGTTGGTGAATGTGACTGGGAATGTCAGTGTACGCTTATGGTGAGTGAGGCGTACAAGCTAGGTGGACAGGATGGGCCTAACTATCGTCCCCCCCTTTTGGAGTGAGGACTGTTCAAAAGGCTTGATTTGATTGTTATGGAAATCGATATGACGGCGTTTGATTAGGCCTGGATGTCCTAATGCGATACGAGACAGGGGACAGTTTTCCACGATCAAAAGGTCCCGACCAGTGTGGTAGGAACTTTTTGAGACTTCTACCGGCTTGGTAAAGTTAAAAAGTAGGACTTTGTCGCCTATTTGATATTTGTGATGGGAGGCTTTTCGGTCGTAGAAGGCCTTTTGTCCTTTTACGCTCATTTCTATTTATTTGTTGAGGGGTCTGACCTCTGTAACAGTTCTTTAATCTCAGCCAACTGGGCTTTTAAAGAATCCAGCTCTGAGTGGAACTCACCAGGTTGGTCTGAGTCACTGTGTCGGTCACCTCTACCCCTACGTTTAGAGCTACGGTCGGAACGCTCCTGCCGTCTCTGGCCAGAGCGGGGATGACGATCTTGCTGCCAACCGCCTTGTTCCCTATGACCCTTTTCACATGATGGGCAGATGCCATAGTCACTGTGGACTTGCCTTCGGTCCCTCCTGGCCTTACCTTGCCGATTTCTCCGCTCACGCTGGTGATGGCAAGGGGCGGTTCGGACCGGGATTTCTCCAGGGGGGGTCCCCCTTTTGGAGCTTCGCCTCCTCCTAAGGCTAGCGGGGGCCTGCCTGCACTCTGGAGACTAAGGACTCTGGGTTCATCATTGTTTCTGTTTGTGGGTTTGACAATGGTCTCCCAGGTCATTTGGGCTAGTTGCCTAATTTCCCTCATTGAGTGGAAACCCTGTTGACACGTCAGTGTGACTTGAGTCCGCATGCTTGGGTGGAAGTTATGTAAGAAGAGGGATTTGAAGCCTCTATCTTCTTCCAAGCCTGGTGCGCTACTACTCTGGAAATAGGCAGTACGTAGCCGTCTGTAATATTCACGAGGCGCCTCAGACCGTTTCTGTTTAATCTGTAATGCACACAATGTCGCGGAGGTTTTGTCCGTGTACGGCGCATATTCTTCCCTCATGTAATTGCGAAGTTTCAAATAACTATCGCGAATGTTTGGGGGTAGAGTCTCTAAAAAGGCATGAACGCTGCTACTGGAGGTCTTCCAGATCAGTTTAAGTTTCTCTCGCGTTGTGGCTTTCAGTAGGTCCATCAGGCATCGGTCAATTTCTCGTAAATAATCATTTACATTAGTTCTTTTATTGTCGGGATCGAATCGCTCAACATCGTTGGCAAGTAGGTCAATTTGCCGTAAGCGAAGAGTTTGGTGCACGTCCTTGTGTGGCCTTCTTGGCTCTCCTGAGTACTCACTATCTAAGCTACTCTGGTATTGCTCCCGTTTCGCACTAGATTCATAGCCTGATTCATCCAAAGATGGATCAGGGATACTGTAGCACACTGACCTGGGTGTGCTATGGTCCTGGGCTCGGGATGAGCACAGTACGGCTCCACCCTTGCTAAACGACGAAGTCGTGTAGCGAGTTGATGGAGTTCGGCGGGGTGTCTGGTCCTCGACCAGGTAATCTACAGTGTCCGGTTCGGACGCCTCTTCCCGCTCTGAGCTTCGGCGCATTGTTGGGGGTCTTTCACGCCCCTCGCGCCCTTCTTGGGGGGTCTGCTCCTTGGCAGCCCTCTTGGCAGCCTTTTCGGCTTTCTCTAGCCTTTCGGCGCAATCATCAAGGGAGGTTTTCAAGAGCTCACGCTCCCTATGTAAATCATTATTATTGGCTGCCAGCTCGGCGTTTCTGGTGGTCAGCCTTTCAACCTCTCCGCGGAAGCATCTGATTTCTGAATCAGTATTTCGGAAGTATGACAGGAATAGCTTACCTTGTGCCTCTTGGACACCAATGGTTGTTCTTTTTGGATCTCTCATATGTTTTATTGAGTTATCTATGTTGTTTTGGCATTCACTCTTACTCATGTTCCTAATGTTTGCTTTTTCGGAGGCAGAGCAGTGAATGAGGTCTGCGATGACCTCAAGGAGAGACACGTCTTGAGCGTTGTCTTCAATTCTTGAGACACGAGGGGATACCATTTTGCTTAGGTTGGATATTGGATAATTAATTAATCAATGAGTTAATTAATTAATTAATATTAACTACATAATTAATTAATCAATTGATAAAGTTTGTTTGTTTGAAAATGCTATCTCTTATCCTAAGTTATGAATAGGTTATTAGTATTTTGTGATATGGTTATCACGCTACTGTTAACCATTAACACACCTGGGGATATACCTTGGCAACTGCTGAATCAAACTGATAGTTTATCTGTTGTTGCAACAATATTCAAGAAGTCAACACCAATCTCCTCACACGGGGCACCAATCTAATGTAGGTGCAATTGGTCATTAAGTGATCAATCTCATTAAATCATTGAATCAATCTCATTAAATACCATTAAATCAGTCTCATTAAACAATACCTTTAATTTTGATGCTTAATAATAAATTATAAAACAGCTAAATTATGGTATATTCCAAATTATTATGATCACTTACTGTATTACATAACTCATATGCACCTTGGAATTCTTTTGAGATTGGATGGCTTCAAAACTATCGGGACAACAAATAAACACAGTTTCAATAATGAATTGAATTTATTATAACAAAGATAAAAATGAATAATAGCAGTTGAAATCTTCAGCAAACAATGAGGTATATGTGTGTGTGTGTGTGTGTTTGTGTGTGTGTGAGTGTGTGTGTGTGTTGTGGTGAAGACAAAAGATTAGCTTTGTGTTGCTAGCTAAGACAAGGGAATGCTCGCTAAGATGTGTTTGTGTGTGTGAGGCCTTGTGACCACGCGTTTCTAAGTACAACAAGAGAGTTAGCTTTGGTTGCTAATTGAGATGTGTTTGTATGTGTGAGGCCTTGTGACCACGTGTTTCTAAGTAAAACAAGAGAGTTAGCTTTGGTTGCTAACGAGACAAAATAATTAGCCGTGTGTGTGGCTAGCTAAGGCCCAAGAATCCCACCTCGTGGAGTTAAGACGAAAGGTGTGTATGTGAGTGTGGAGGAGGGCCACCACGTGTTCCCTTGAGACAATACAATTAGCCCTGGATGCTAATGAGACAAAAGAATTAGCCGTAGGCTAATTTCACTAGCTTATAACATTACTAAATACACTGAAATCTTGATGAGGTCAAAATATGTGTAATAATGAAATTAAAGTGTTAGACAGGAATAGAGAGCATGCAAAGCCTATCTATTAAACAATTGAGAGGACAAAAGTAGAACAATGCTATATATTCATTTGGTTTAATCCATGTTTCTGTTAAACACAATACATTAAACTCCTGATCAGTAATAAGTTCATTAACCATTAGCACTTTAGATGTAAGAGATCTTATTTTTAATAGCCCCACCTTTAGATCAAAGGTGCTGGCAGCGGCTGTACAGTCAGTATGATCTAATTTCAGATTGATTAGGTTACTGGAACAAACTCTCCGAGTATTTCTACCTTTTTTTTTGAGCTCGGGGAACAGACACAGTCTCGATGTAGTGGACCCTGAGTGATGACTCGGTGCAGCTAGCAGACAGTCGGTTTAGCCTGTTCGTCTGCTCCCTGGCCTTGGCTCTGGATTGTCAGAAATTAACTAGGCCTGTTCTGAGACTATGACCTATGCTGCAAGAAATGAGAGCAGCACCTTCCCGAGTAGGATGGATACCATCCCGCCCTAACAGGCCAGCAGAGTCCTCAAATTAGCCCAATTATCTATAAAGCCCACACTGTTTTCAGAGCACCACCTGGACAACCAGCAGTTCAGCGACCATAACCTGCTGTAAGCTGCATCACCATGCCACATTGGGATGTAAAACACAGTGATCTCTATTGGGGGGGACATTGAGGCACTTCCAGGATCTTAAAGATCGATTTGGATTAAAGGACTAGAGAAATGCATTTTTTTTTTGTGCTAAAGCAGAATAGCAGTTAAATTCGGTTAGGTTTATTGAGCCCCTCAACAGAGGCAACTATTCTCTACACCACACGGTAGAGGATATATTTGCAGACAAAAGCCGAGTAAATTTGGCCCTTTTAGAACCACCTGGAAGTAGCAGACGGGAGCCGCATGTGGTTACAAGGGTGTCGGCCACGAACAGCAATATGAGCAACCAAAGCAAGCAGGAATTTCATGAGGCAGAAACTTTGTTTTAGTAGTTTTTATCAGTTCAAGTTGATGACGATGTACTGACAGAGGAAGAAGTGGCCAGCAATAAGGAAGAAGAGAGAGGTATCGAACCATACCGATTCAAGCCAGAATTGTCCGATCAGAGCGGGGTCAGTGACAGTGACAATGATGAACCTTAAGTTTCAATTTGATCCACGGCTTCAGCCGGCCTTTAAATGCTCATAAGACGGCCACCGGAGGTCCCAGAGAAGCCAAATTTTGCAGGCACCTCCCTCTACACGATCCCCTACGAACCAGCATGGGCACGGCCCTTGGGACACACCTTGGGACGTTATTTGCCTTGGCGCGAGCTCTACTCCATGCCTTGAGTTTCCATATGATTCAATGATCCAGGAGGATTTTAAAAATTCATAACTCAGCCAGGGAAGTTTGCAGTGAGGCGAGATTTCGCATGCACCTCCATGTCCCCTAGCTCTCGCGAACCAGCATGGGCATAGCCCACTAGGCCCGCACCTCAGGACATTATTCACCCCGGTGCGAGCTCACCTCTGCGCCTTAAGGGGTTTAGGGGACTGGAAGTTGAAGATTCCTCAAGTTAGTGGTATTACAGTTTGTTGGTGTGGCAGCAGGGTGTGGTCAAGCATCGGTCTGTGACCGGAGGGCGGAGTCAGGGAAGGTAAGTGGCAGAATCACTACACCTGACATTAATTAATATGTTTGTGTCTTCCCCAGTGACCGTGCCCTATTTAAGGAGAGAGAGCGAGAGCAGAGGGAGCTACAGTTCGTGTAGGTGGGTGGAGCACAGAAGGACGGCAGGCCAGAACTGAGTTCACAAAACTCTTTTTATTTAGCTTTTCAGCTTTTATATTTACTCTCTCACACACTCAGACACACGCACACACATCAGTCGTCTGGTTGGGGAGAGAGCTCCCTCTGCTCTCGCTCTCTCTCCTTAAATAGGGCGCGGTCACTGGGGAAGACACACAAACACATTAATTAACGTCAGGTGTAGTGATTCTGCCACTTACCTTCCCTGACTCCACCCTCCGGTCACAGACCGATGCTTGACCATGCCCCCGCTGCCACAGTTGGAAACAGAATGCTTTGCAGTTCATTGTAGCAAAGTTTTGACGAATTAGTCTTATCTCATCTCATCATTACTAGCCGCTTTATCCTAATCACTAATTCGTCAAGGGGCAGCACGGTGGTGTAGTGGTTAGTGCTGTCGCCTCACAGCAAGAAGGTCCGGGTTCGAGCCCTGTGGTCGACAAGGGCCTTTCTGTGTGGAGTTTGCATGTTCTCCCCGTGTCCACGTGGGTTTCCTCCGGGTGCTCCAGTTTCCCCCACAGTCCAAAGACATGCAGGTTAGGTTAACTGGTGACTCTAAATTGACCATAGGTATGAATGTGAGTGTGAATGGTTGTCTGTGTCTATGTGTCAGCCCTGTGATGGCCTGGTGACTTGTCCAGGTTGTATCCCGCCTTTCACCCGTAGTCAGCTGGGATCGGCTCCAGCTTGCCTGCGACCGTGTAGAACAGTATAAAGCGGCTAGAGATAATGAGATGAGATGAGAAGCATTATGTTTGGAGAAAGGAAAACACTGCATTCCAGCATCAGAACCTTATCCCATCTGTGAAACATGGTGGTGGTAGTATCATGGTTTGGGCCTGTTTTGCTGCATCTGGGCCAGCACGGCTTGCCAACAATGAATTCTGAATTATACCAGCGAATTCTAAAGGAAAATGTCAGGACATCTGTCCATGTACTCAATCTCAAGAGAAGGTGGGAAGGTGGGTCATGCAGCAAGACAATGACCCTAAGCACACAAGTTGTTCTACCAAAGAATGGTTAAAGAAGAATAAAGGTTTTGAAATGGTCAAGTCAAAGTCCTGACCTTAATTCAATCGAAATATTGTGGAAGGACCTGAAGCGAGCAGTTCATGTGAGGAAACCCACCAATATCTCAGAGTTGAAGCTGTTCTGTATGGAGGAATGGGCTAAAATTCCTCCAAGCCAGTGTGCAGGACTGATCAACAGTTACCAGAAATGTTTAGTTGCAGTTATTGCTGCACAAGGGGGTCACACCAGATACTGAAAGATTAGATTAGATTAGATAAGATAAAACTTTATTGATCCCTTTGGGCTTGTTCCCTCAGGGAAATTAAGATTCCAGCAGCATCGTTACAGGTAAACAGAGAAAAGAAATAAAGAAAACTTCTAGATAAATTAAAATAAATTAAGTATTTACATATACAAATATAAAATGAATAAGATATGGGGAAGAGAAGGAGGGGGGAAAAGGGGGGGGGTGGCGGCAGCAGAGATATTGCACTTTATATTGCACATTATATTGCACATTGTCCGGTATTGCTTATTGTTAGGCTAGGCTACTGCTCCTTCCCATCCTCTGTCCTCCTGTTACCCCTCCTCCTCCCAGAGAGGAGTTGTACAGTCTGATGGCGTGAGGGACGAAGGAGTTTTTAAGTCTGTTCATCCTGCACTTGGGAAGG